>NC_060149.1:297040265-297341827 GCF_021461385.2 Schistocerca piceifrons | reverse complement strand
ACTCTATCAAAGTTGGTTGAATTATTTTAAAACATGCAGCATAGTACATGGCGGTTATAATTAAAGTGCAACTCCTCACGGAGACCCAGCGTGGGCTGTGATTATCGTATGGCAGCGAAACTTGGTAGATATGCTTATGTGTTAGTGTGGAACCGATTTATACTGGAAAAAATTCGTTGCCACTTTAGACACCAGGTAAAAATCTGGCGCTATACGGCTTTTCGTCGACATCTTCCGCTGCTCATATTGAACAAATTGTGTATGCGGCGGTTAATAACGGTCAGCATTATGTTATTCTCAAATGTTTGATCTTTCCTGCCCACGTCCCATTCCTAATCCATTACATACTTTTGAACATTTTATTTCGGTTGTTCGAATGTGATACATGTACCTTTGTGAACTTATCATTTCTGAGAACGCATGCTGTTACAGCGTGATTACCTGTAAATACCACATTAATGCAATAAATGCTCAAAATGATGTCCGTCAACCTCAATGCATTTGGCAATACGTGTAACGACATTCCTCTCAACAGGGAGTAGTTCGCTTTCCGTCATGTTCGCACATGCATTGACACTGCGCTGACGCATGTTGTCAGGCGTTGTCGGTGGATCACGATAGCAAATATCCTTCAGCTTTCCCCCAGAAAGAAATCCGTGGACGTCAGATCCGGTGAACGTGCGGGCCATGGTATGGTGCTTCGACGACCAATACACCTGTCATGAAATATGCTATTCAATACCGCTTCAACCGCACGCGAGCTATGTGCCGGACATCCATCATATTGGAAGTACATCGCCATTCTCTCATGCAGTGCAACATCTTATAGTAATATCGGTAGAACATTACGTAGGAAATCAGCATACATTTCACCATTAGATTGCCATCGATAAGATGGGGGCCAATTATCCTTCCTCCCATAATGACGCACCATACATTAACCCGCCAAGGTCGCTGATGTTCCAATTGTCACAGCCATTGTCGATTTTCCGTTGCCCAATAGAGCATATTATGCCGGTTTACGATACCGCTGTTGGTGAATGACGCTTCATCGCTAAATAGAACGCGTGCAAAAAATCTGTCACCGTCCCGTAATTTCTCTTGTGCCCAGTGGCAGAACTGTACACGACGTTCAAAGTCGTCGTCATACAATTCCTGGTGCATAGAAATATGGTACGGGTGCAATCGATGTTGATGCAGCATTCTCAACACCGACATTTTTGAGATTCCCGATTCTCGCGCACTTTGTCTGCTACTGATGTGCGGATTAGCCGCGACAGCAGCTAAAACACCTACTTGGGCATCATTATTTGTTGCAGGTCGTGGTTGACGTTTCACATGTGGCTGAACACTTCCTGTTTCCTTAAATAACTATCCGGCGAACGGTCCGGACACTTGGGTAATGTAGTCCAGGATACCGAGCAGCATACATAGCACACGCTCGTTGGGCATTTTGATCACAATAGCCATACACCAACACGATATCGACCTTTCCCGCAATTGGTAAACGGTCCATTTTAACACGGGTAATATATCACGAAGCAAATACCGTCCGCACTGGTGGAATGTTACGTGATACCACGTACTTATACGTTTGTGACTATTACAGCGCCATCTATCGCAAAGCGAAAAAAGTAGTCCAACTAAAACATTCATATTTCCTTATGTACTACACGAATATGTAATAAAAATGGGGGTTCCTATTTAAATAATCGCAGTTGGTATCCGTTTGACCTATGGCAGCGCCATCTAGCGGGTCAACCATAGCGCCATCTGGTTTCCCCCTTCAAGCTAGACAAGTTTCGTCCTTTGTAGTTTTTTCGTTTGACGATTATTTCGTGAGATATTTGGCCTGGTCACTATCAATGTACCACCCCGTAGAGACATATCCATACGTCTTCTTTGCACGCAAAGTGCCAGATTAGCACCTGGTAGCCAAAGTTGGACCAATTTTATTTTATTTTATTTTATTTTATTTCATTTTATTTTTTACAGCGTAAATCGGTTCTGCATTAATGTGTTAGAGTATCTGTAGTTTCGCTGCTGTATGATAATTACAGCCCACACAGAACCGCCGCGCATAACTGCAATTTAATTGCAACCAGTTCTACAGTTTACTACTTATTTGACATTATCTATAACTAAGAAATGAAAGTAATAATTTTCTTTGCGTTATAATTTTTGAACGCAATTTAATACCAGCAACACAATCATTTTACTGTAATTTCAATAACATTCAAATTTTTAAAGGAACTTCAATGTTCAACGTATAACTATTTTCACGAGTGAGGTATCTTAATCGTACTGATGCTTGAACCTTACGTATCTGACATCTGGTAGCGTAAGGAATTTTCTACGCCGGAAATCTGCCGGTAAGTAGAGATGACGACGCAATATTCTTGTTCAAGAAGTTTGTGACCATGTCCTGGGTCATATGCTGACTTTTCAACAACGAGTTATGATTTACTCTGTACGTACATCGCTGTTATTGGTGGTACGTTCATCGGACTGCGATGCCAAGTCTGGTTACTCCTCCTTGCTTTTCAACAGAAATAGTCCGGGTGTTTTAGCTGTTTCCCATTTCCTCCCTTGAGTCACAAGTGAAAACATAAATTAACAAATAATTCTACAATTCACGAAACGTACTCGCAGTTGCGAATACACACCATCACCAGCTGCATAATTAAATGACAATGAAAACTTGTGCCAGACCAGGACTCGAACCCCGATTTCCCGCTTTACGCGAGCGGTCCCGTTAACAGCTTCCGCTGTCCATGCACGACTCACAACCAGACCCAAAATTTCATATGTCATCATTACTGCGTCATAACATACATGCGTACACACATCACCTAATTCCCTCACAGAGAATGACATTTTAATTGAAAATACCTGGTATTGCAGTGCCTGTGTTACGAAGTACGGTACAATGTGCCTTCGGGCAAGCATGAACTTTTGCTAATCAAATTGTAAAACGAAACACATATGAGTATCATTGAGTGATAGTGGTACATAGTACTGCAGGGTCGTATAAAAGACCCAATTAATGAAAGTTTCATTTGTTCCCTAACGACGCAAGGCGATGAAGGCACCACAGATTCAAAACAGTCTTTCGCATTGACCCTGTTACAGATGCTGAGAGAGATGATTAGGTGCTGTGATTACGGCATCAGATAAGTAGTCTGTATGGGCGGGTATTAATATTCTTGTCTGTCCGTGCTGATTAATGACAATATTTTCCTCCTGTGCTGTCATTAAATTGCCGGCCGCAGTGACCGAGGGGTTCTAGGCGCTTAAGTCTGGAACCGCGCGACCGCTACGGTCGCAGGTTCGAATCCTGCCTCGGGCATGGGTGTGTGTGATGTCATTAGGTTAGTTAGGTTTAAGTAGTTCTAAGTTCTAGGGGACTGATGACCTCAGCAGTTAAGCCCCATAGTGCTCAGAGCCGTTTTTTTGTCATTAAATTAATTTATTTACGATTTCGATATCAGCTGATGGGCCATTCTGAAGTGATAGCTGGACAACATCCAATTGCTAAAGAAGCCGGTTCAATTTTAGATATACATTCTGTTCTCAAAAAGTTTTGTAAGAGACAAATTACTTTTTAAAGCGTTTTAACACTTCTTATCTGACTGTAAAGGGCGCCAATACGCAGTCAGCCTTCTTAAGAGAATATCACCTCGTATCAACCGTATAGACATATTTAATGCCAAATGCACAAGAAAAGGAAAGTTTTATCATTCATGTAGGCTGGCGATGCTACCGATATATTTGTGAAGTCCACCTTTCTGAACTTTAATATTTTTCCTTTGTTTTATGCATCAAACCCAATCCAGATGCGTGGTCATCGGTGAGCGCTCTCTATTTACCGATCTGAAAATCGTCCCGGATTTGTATATAAGACGAAACCAGAGATACATTCGGCTTAAAACTAAAACCAAATTTTTATACTGATTTTCTCGTATTTATTAGCAGTTACAATATTCGTGAGGCACTATGTGGGGAGTTTTTGAAGTTTCTTAAAAATTGTATTTTAGTTTTCAAGTAAAAATACGCCTATTTCGCCTTAAATACGTATCTCGAACAAAATTTTAAATCAGTAAAGAAAGAGCACTCACTAATTTTGATGTAACTGTGTTGAAATATGTTTCGGCGTAAAAGCAGCAGCAAAAGTAACTATAGCAATATATTGTTACCAGTTAACACGAATTTGGACCTGTAGTTAATTACCTCGGCCAGGTTACTGCGAATGCTTGATATTTACACTGCTTCCCGTAGTCTCCACTTAATACGGTCATCAGTGTCTGAGGATCAAGGTTAAAGCATGCATCGCATGTTAATACCATCTTCTATGGGTGGCTTACATTATACACGCACGTTTTTGCTGCCAGCATTTTAATATATTTGATCATATTGCCAATAAGCTCCACCCCTTGCTTTCCTTTACTGCAAGAACAGTGGTTTAGAAGCAATTTATCCCAGGTCGTCTGTGATGAATATAATTTCAGAGAGACGTTCAACACCAGAAAAGAAAATGCTTTTCAAATACCTATAAGTGCATTGAAATAATAAGCGCCGGCCGCTGTGGACGAGCGGTTCTAGGCGCTTCAGTATGGAACCGCGCTGCTGCTACGGTCGCAGTTGCGAATCCTTCCTCGGGCATGGATGTGTGTGATGTCCTTAGGTTAGTTAGGTTTAAGTAGTTCTAAGTGTAGGGGAGTGATGACCTCAGATGTTAAGTTCCATAGTGCTTACAGCCATTTGAACCGTATTTTGAATAATAAGTAAACATCATCACACAGTTACAATGTGTTCGTCGTACGACAAATCTATGCTCCTTCTATTATTGAAGACTGTAAATGGGAAACCTGAAGAACCAATATTGGATATTTTCGTTTTTTTTTCTCTAAACCAGTGAATGCGCCGCTCCTGATAATTTGGAACGGGTTGGAACTACCAGAGAAACCTCTTCGTAGTTTAAAATGCCTCCATTATAGATCTAGCATACGTAGGTTCCTCATTTGTTCGTCAAATGAGGAACGCTGAATGTGTGAGCGTGTGTGACCGTGGTAGTAAACATGTTATAAGCTTTTTCTCGCTCGTTTTCCTACAAGTACATTTTACTTCATTTCAGTTATTTTCGACGTGAATCTTTTGGATGCACCAGTGAGTTGTGGCGTTCTTGGTTGACTGTGCTGGTGTGAGGGACTTTCGGGAACCTTTGCGTAGTGTTGTACAGCTGTTGCAAAAAAAAAAAAAAAAAAAAAAAAAAAAATTCAAATGTGTGTGAAATCTTATAGGACTCAACTGCGAAGGTCATCAGTCCCTAAGCTTACACACTACTTAACCTAAATTATCCTAAGGACAAACACAGACACCCATGCCCGGAGGAGGACTCGAACCTCCGCGGGGACCAGCCGCACAATCCGTGACTGCAATGCCTTAGACCGCTCGGCTAACCCTGCTGTTGCAATCTGCAACGATACATATAACTACTCGCCTATATAGTGCACCATGATTTACATAATTAACCGTATTACAACGTAGAAACTCTACGTTTGTTACAAATATATTACGATAAGACACTTCACCATGTTTACGCGTGAACTTTAATAATGGACCTTAGTGTCATATACTGTAAACACTGTTATGTACCAATCTTTGCAAATATAATGTATTTATCACGCAAAATGAATAGTTCAGCCTTGTTCCCTAACTCACCGTAGATTGCGTTGTGCAGACTGTGATGTCTCACAGGGGATCTTTGGAAGATCGTTTCATCTTCGCCCATGTCATTTGTTGTTTAGAAACAGTAGTGTTGCGCACACCTGTTTATTGGTTAGCAGTTTCATATGAAGCCTGTGCTACTGGGTTCAGAAATGGAAGTTTGTAATATGTTTAGGAGTTTTACAGGTGTTCTCACTTTTACTATTGGCCTATATGACCAGATACGCTTTTTCGACAAGGATTTGTATTTGATACCAGTCTGATGTCTTTTGACATACAAATAAGGTAAAGAATCGTGATATTTTTACACTATTTTTCATGGTTGCTCTGTTTCTTGCTTTTGTGATTTATACGATGGTTGGAACTTAAATATTAGCAAGTATTTATTCACAACCGATACAAAAGAGTTACATGTTTGCACCTGTTACTGTCCTTCAAAGTAGTCACCAGCGTTGTGTAGAACCAGTTGCCAGCGATGTGGAAGGCGTAGTATACCGTTAGCAGAGCCTGTTCTGTTGATGGTGCGAATAGAGTGGTCTACTGCCTGTCGAATCTCTGGAACAGTTCTGAAGCGAATCCCACCATCAATGCACAGTATTACTGTTCGTTTATGGAGCATCATCTGCGACCAGCTTTGCGAAAGAAGCGGCGACACTTTCTACGCAACCCCCCCCCCCCCCCCCCCCCCCCCCAACATTTTGCACGACAATGCGCGGGCGCATGCAGCGCAAGTTGTGACCGCTCTGTTCGGTCGATGGGACTGGGAAGTACTGTACCATCCACCATACTCCCCGGACTTGAGTCCTTGTGACTTTGATTTGATTCCGAGGATGAAGGAACCACTTCGTGGCATTCGCTTCAGAACTGTTCCAGAGATTCGACAGGCAGTAGACCGCTCCATTCGCACAATCAACAGAACAGGCTCTGCTAACGGTATACTACGCCTTCCACGTCGCTAGCAACAGGTTCTGCACAAGGCTGGTGACTACTTTGAAGGACAGTAACAGGTGTTAACATGTAACTATTTTGTATCGGTTGTGAATAAAGGGTTGCCACTATTTAAGTTCCAGCCCTCGTACTTCTATTCAGATAAATTATGGGAATGCAGTCGGGTGACGTCGTTGACAACTATCGATATTTCGACAGGAGCACACCCTGCTACTTTCAAGGCAAAACTGCAGCCAGGCGCGGTGTGCTCCTGTCGAAATATCGGCGGTTGTCGACGACGTAAGCAGGCTGCATTCCCTTAAGTTATTCGAGCATTATATTTCTATTGTTTATTCCAGTTTTTGCACTTGAAATTGACCTAAGGCCGAAATGTGGATTGTATAAGGAAAAAATAAAAAATTATTACAGTCAAATGGCGCCAGCATCAATCAAAAAGTTTACCATGAGTGTGGCTGCAGCCAATATAAAAATGATCAGCAGTGCTTTATGATGGAAAGTAAAGGCAAGACTAGAAGCATAAAGAGTAATACTGAGCAAAGAATTCAAGGAAGGCCGTTTGTAACAGAGGAATAGTTGGTTCTAAGAAAGGACAGCCACAAAGTGATGGAAGCTGAAATCATTCGCATTAAATGGTTCAAATGGCTCTGAGCACTATGGGACTTAACTTCTGAGGTCATCAGTCCCCTAGAACTTAGAACTACTTAAACCTAACTAACCTAAGGACGTAACACACATCCATGCCCGAGGCCGGATTCGAACCTGCGACCGTCGCGGCCGCACGGTTCCAGACTGTAGCGCCTAGAACCGCTCGGCCACTAAGCATTCGCATTAAAGTGCGTATTTTGCAGAATAATGAAATAAAACAAACTAATGTGCAATTTAGGGGTTAAAACTGCATGATATTCCCAATTCTCGGAAAAAAATACTCGTCCTTCGTTGAGCATCAAATTACGTGCTGAAAAATAAGGACTTATTAGCCTCGGTCGATTTTCTTCTACCGAAATACAGGGAATTTTATTTCTTGTCGTGTCAATGATGTCAGTACTATGTTGCTTGCTACTGATTAGAAACGAATGAGGTGATGCTGCACGCATTCAGTGATTTATTGGAAATGAATGGTGGCACTCACACCTTTATCTTAATTTTTATTTTAATGTTTTTAAATACGAAATTTTTCACTTTGGAGCCACTTTTTCTGTCGGACATTACAAACTATGTGAAACTGTCATTCCTTCGAATAAAATTATTTGTAATGTGAATCTGTCACGGCATTTTCCGGTTTTTGACATATTTGCATCTCGCAATTTCAGCGTTTCCGATTTCCAGTCTGCAATTATTGTGCTAAATTTAGGGATGTGCAGCCCAGGGTGGCGATAGCTGCGCGCTTCGGTGACCTGAGCTGCTGGAGCGTGGGCGCCCGGGGGTGGTCGATGGAGGAGCGTGGGTGGCGGCTGAGTTCAGGAGCGTGGCATTGGGGCAGCTGCACGCGCCGCGGCTGCCGTCTGACCCTACCTCATGACCTCGCGGTCATCACTGGCGCTTCCTCAACTATACGTACGAAGCAAATCAAATAAAGGAAAAATAAACGAATACTCTAGTTGTTAAAAGTTTTGTTACTGTTTAATCAGATGGATATTGCTTTAGATGGAATAGAAAGAAGCAGGGTACTCACCAGTAAGAAACAACATGAAACTTCAACAAAAACTATTAGCATGTTACATCGCCGACATTCGTGATAATCGGCCCAGTCCGTTATTGTATGTATTTTACCAATTTATGGAGCTTCGTGTTTTCATTTTGCAGAGCTCGAGCAGCGCTATTATCGAAAGATTTCAGCAGCTAATAAACGAAACAAAATACTTATATGATATGAAATAAGGTAGTAGAAGTAGTAGATGAGTTTTGCTGTTTGGGTAGAAAAATAACTAATGATGGTCGAAGTAGAGAGGATATAAAATGCAGACTGTCAAAGGCAAGAAAAGCGTTTCTGAAGAAGAGAAATTTGTTAACATCGAATATAGATTTAACTGTTAGGAATACTTTTCTGAAGGTATTTGTCCGGAGTGTAGTCATGTGTGGAAGTGAAACGTGGACGATAAACGATTTAGACAAGAAGAGAATGAAAGCTTTTGAAATGTGACGCTACAGAAGAATGCTGAAGATTGGATGGGTGCATCACGTAACTAATGAGGAGGTAATGAACAGGATTAATGACATAAGAAATTTGTGGCTCAACCTGACTAGAAGAAGGAATCGGTTGATAGGACACATTCTCAGACATCAAGATATCACGAATGGCTCTGAGCACTATGGGACTCAAATGCTGAGGTCATTAGTCCCCTAGAACTTAGAACTAGTTAAACCTAACTAACCTAAGGACATCACAAACATCCATGCCTGAGGCAGGATTCGAACCTGCGACCGTAGCGGTCTTGCGGTTCCAGACTGCAGCGCCTTTAACCGCACGGCCACTTCGGCCGGCAGATATCACGAATTTAGTATTGGAGAGAAGTGTGTGTGTGTGTGTGTGTGTGTGTGTGTGTGTGTGTGTGTGTGTGTCGCGGGGGGGGGGGGGGAGGAGGCGGTGGAGGGTGAAGGGGGGCTGTCACATCGTAGAGGGGACCATGAGACGAATGCAGAAAGCAGATTCAGAAGGATGTAGGTGCAGTAGTTATTTGGAGAGGAAGAATCTTGCACAGAACAGAGTAGCACGGTGAGCTGCATCAAACCAGTCTTCAGAATGAGGACCACAACAACAACATGAAATAAACTGCATGGTGCTCATAAAGGTTTTATCCACATCTGAGGAAACCGGTTACAGATTATAGCGTTATATTTGACTATGTTGACTCGAATCCACATTTTTAAACTCTGAAGTTATCACGAGCAAAATATAGGGACTGAAAGCCTATCTACAGCTCCTGCACAAACCAGACTGCAATAGTAAAAGTCGAATGAAATTAAAGGGAGGCAGTGATTGAGAAGAGAATGAGACAGTGTTTTGGCCTATCCCCTATGCTATTCAATCTGTAAACTGAGCAAGCAGTAAAGGAATAGCTGAACGGAATAGATAGTGTTTCATTTACTTTTTATTTTTTCGCAGCCTGATGAGTTTTCAACCACCGTCTTTGATCCTAGTCATCTCTTCTTAGATTTTCGGCCCGGTATTGGGCGACTTCAGTTGCTGGTTTGTCTCCCAGACATAAATAACCGGGATTTCACTTATAAAGACTGTTAGAACGATCTAATAAGCGTGCCATCTCGCGCACCTCACCACAGTCATAGAAAATGTTTCTGTCATCTTGTAGTTTGTACCTTGAATTGTTTGTCTTTACTGGTGCAACGCCTGTTCGTAGTCTGTTGAGGGTCCTCTAAGTTTCTCACACCTGCTGGGAACCTGTCGTCTCGAAAAATGAGTAATAACTTTTGAGAAAGTGGGTATGGCACACAATAGCAAACTTGAACGGAACTTGTCAAGAAAGGAAACCTGTTACTATTAAGAGTGAAATAACTACAAATGAAATCCCTCATCAATTTCTTCTTCGCGGAAAGATCAAAGAAATGGTACTAGGACCTCAGATAAGAACACCTTAAATTGAAACAGATAAACTTCATGCCCAATTTTCTCTAACAAGGGAACCTCCCCATCGCACCCCCCTCAGATTTAGTTATAAGTTGGCACAGTGGATAGGCCTTGAAAAACTGGACACAGATCAATCGAGAAAACAGGAAGAAGTTGTGTGGAAGTACGAAAAAAATAAGCAAAATATACGAACTGAGTAGTCCATGCGCAACATAAGCAACATTAAGGATATTGTGAGTTCAGGAGCGCCATGGTCCCGTGGTTAGCGTGAGCAGCTCGTAAGGGAGAAGTCTTTGGTTCAAGTATTCCATCGGGTGAAAATTTTACTTTCTTTATTCTCGCAAAGTTATGATCCGTCCGTTCGTTCATTGACGTCTCTGTTCACTGTAATAAGTTTAGTGTCTGTGTTTTGCCACCGCACCGCAAAACCGTGCGATTAGTAGACGAAATGACGTGCCTCTCCAGTGGGCACCGAAAACATTTGCTCGCAAGGTCGTACGTCAACCGATTCCTCCACAGGACAACACGTCTGATATATTCTATACGACACTGGTGACGGCATGTGCGTCACCTGACAGGAATATGTTGTCGACCCATCTAACTTGTACACTTGGCGAATGGATAAAAAGATTCTTCTACCTTGCCGATTTAGGTTTTCTTGTGGATGTGATAATCACTCCCAAAAAAGTGATGAAAACATAGGAGTTTGTCACATGAACTGCAACAAATGACTGCAACAGTTTCACAGTCGCACAGTTTTCCCTGTGCTCTGTCAAAATATATGTTTCTAACGTTTTCAAATTTTTCCGTGTGTAGACCGTCAAATCCTGCATGTGTCCAAGCAAATCGGAACATGTCCTGGAATTTTGGAGAGCGAAGTTGATTATGTTTGAGTGCCTTAACTTTGATAATAGTCTGAAAATAAAAAATTTTTCACACGAGGGAGGCTTGAACCAGAGACCTTTCGTTTCGCAGCTGCTCACGCTAACCACGGGCCCACGGCGCTGGAGAGTTTACTGTGCCCTTGATGCTCCCTATCTTGCTCATGGACTACTCAGTTTGTATATTTTGCTTATTTTTTTCATAGTTCCACACAACTTCTTCCTGTTTTCTCGACTGACCTGTGTTCAGTTTTTCAAGGCCTATCCACTGTGCCAACTTGTAATTAAATCTGAGGGGGGTGCGATGGGGAGGTTCCCGTGTAAGAGAGATCGACGACGGTCTAAGAAACATGAAAACTGGAGAAGCTGCATGGATAGATGACCTATACACTGAAAGGATTAAACACTTTTGTCCAGCAATAAAACAATTTTATATCAATGTCAAAAATGTTTTAGTGTATGTATTATCCCAAACATGTTGAGGAAACCTAAACTCTTTGTACTTTTGAAACCAGGAAAAGATCCTGATGCAGTTAACAGCTACAGGCTACTATCTCTGTTATGTCATCTGTTCCAATCATGTGTTAGATTAATACTAGAAGGCCTGCAGCCGCTCATAGAACGAAACCTCATACCTCAATAGGCAGGTTCTGAATGGAGGTATACAAAGATAAATTAATAACGAGAGCTGCTCCGGTGAGTCTGCTGCTTACAAGATAAATCACAGAATATTACTGGACAAGCTGTATCGAAATTTAAAAGATTATCATTTGATTCAAGTTATTCAGTCAGTGCTTGAGGGCAGAATATTCTATGTATATATTGATAAACAAAATATGGTTGTCTCAGAGAAGTGTACTGGCATCAACTTCATTTAATACGTACACAAATGGCCAAACAATTTACAATAACATGAAGCATTTCCTCTACGCAGATGATCTGGCTCATGCTGAACTTGTTGATGAGAAAGTAAAATGTGCCCTGTCTATCATGTTGCTGTATTAAAAACAAATTGCCTTAAGACCAAATCCTTTATAAATAGGGACATGTGCATTTCACGTACGATCTAGACTCGCAAGACAAAAAGTCAAAATAAAGTGGGCGGATCAATAGCTGGAAAATATAGACCCTCCAGGAGTAATCCTTGACATGTCAAAATGGTTCAAATGGCTCTAAGCACTATGGGACTTAACATCTGAGGTCATCAGTCGCCTAGACGTAGAACAACTTAAACCTAACTAACCTAAGGACATCACACACATTCATGCCCGAGGCAGGATTCGAACCTGCGACCGTAGCAGCTGCGTGGTTCCGAACTGAAGCGCCTAGAACCGCTCGGCCACAGCGGCCGGCTGACATGTCATTGAAATATAAAAGTTACTGCACTCAAGCTGCTCAGAAAGTAGCAACGAGGACAAAAATTTGAAGAAACTTACTTGCAATAAGTGGGGAGCAAATCCTATTGTTCACAGAACAACTGGTAGGCCCTGTGCTTTGCCACTGCAATCTACGTCTGCCCAGTCGTGACTAGGTCTGCATATACGGGTAAAGTGGATGTCATCCTGAATGAAACACGCTGTTTAACAGCTGACTATATGAAGGCTACACCCGTAGGAAAACTGTGTAGAGCAACTGGTTTCTCTGCTTCATGTATTTGGCCGTCAGCGATAGAATACTCGAAGAAGTTCACACGTACCTTCGGCGAGAGACATGTAATATAGCTCGCAGACAGCAATTTTCTGGTAAGATTAAAATCCAGGAGGAGATTCATGAACGACGTGGAGATAAGTTGAATATCTACAAAACACGGTCGGCCTACGTAGCTGAGTACTGACTGCCGTGCGGAAGGCCAAGCTTCGATTCCCGGTATTGCCAGAGTTTCCTGTTTGGTGGGAGGTCTGGAACACGGAGCACTCAGCCTCGTGAAGCCAATTGAGAAGCTATTTGACCGAGTATTAGCGGTGTGTTGACTCCATGCCCCTCCAGAATGCATCCAACGACGCAAGTGACAGAAGATAATACGGCAGTCGTTCTGTGCCGATTGGCCCGGCAACGCCTGTAGACGGCGAGAGAGAGAGAGTGGGAGTATCAACAAAACTAAAACAAGGTACTGCTTTATGATGAAGTCTTCACTGGTTATCGGCCTAGTCAAGGCGTCGTTCTGCGGCAACGTTTCAACAAGTTTTCTACTTGTAATATTCAGGCGACGATGTTTTGTAATTGAATTAAATGAGGCGAGGTCGAGGGAATTAGATTAGGATACAAGAAACTAAAAGTAATAGGTGAGTTTTGATACCTGGGTAGCGAAATAGCTGTTGATGGTCGAAATAAAAAGGATGTAAAACACAGATTATCAATATTAAGAAAAGCGTTTATGAAAAATAGAGATAGCTTAACACTAAAAGTGTTAGAAAGTCTTCTCTGAAAGTATTTGTGTTGAATGAAGCTTTGGTATCCGATAGTGAGTGTGGCTCCCTGTCCAGCTCGAGTATCGATTTGGAGGAAAGGTCAAAGATACTCAGGCTTCACACCACAGCCGCAGCTCACTCCCATGGAGGAAGCCGCCATTGCAGGCGTATCATCTGGTCCCGTCTGCTGATGAAAGAGTGCCAATAAGGACCACAGCCTGCACTTGCCCGGTAGTTCTCGCTATTTTCTGAAAGCTTCGAGATGAGCCACTGTAGTAGAATGATTTACCTAACCTGTGTTTACGTTTTTCGATATGGATCCCTTCCTGGACTGTCCGCGCATGCTTACGACGACTTTCGCTACTCTCTGGACTTTGCTTTTGGCTAGACATTCACTTCGTGAACTCCACCATCATCGACCACACGTATGTTCCATTGGTCTCTGAGTCACCGCCAGTGCGACTGATCAGAAACTGCGTTCCGCTTTATATCGAATTGAGACGTTGGTTACAAACAGTACAGAGAGGAAGAGAATAGAAACTTTCGAAATGTGGTGTTAAAGAAAAAAATTCTGGAAGTTAGATGGTCAGATGAAGTCCTGAATCGAATTCTGGAGAAAAGAGCTTCATCACACAAATTGACTAGAAAGGATAGGTTGTTAGCACACATTTATAGGCGTCAAGGAACAGTTAATTGGATAATGGAGGGAAGTGTGGGTAATGGTTAAACACCGATCTTTGATTTCGAAGGATTTGCTTTTCAAATACTGGGATGATTCCTTTGGATACGACGTAAGCGATTTCTGTCCTGTGGTGCACAATGCCTTTCTTATAGCGCTCTCTCTGTAGATTGGGGTTGAGTTGTTTTGGGGAAGGAGACCAGACAGCGAGGTCATCGGTCTCATAGGATTAGGGAAGGACGGGGAAGGAAGTCGGCCGTGCCCTTTGAAAGGAACCATCCTGGTATTTGCCTGGAGCGATTTAGGGAAATCACGGAAAACCTAAATCAGGATGGACGGACGTGGGATTGAACCGTCGTCCTCCCGAATGCGAGTCCAGTGTTTAACCACTGCGCCACCTCGCTCGGTCTCTGTAGATTGATCAGCATTTTTGTGAGTCACATTGACTAAACACTCTCGTTTATTTACAGCGGAGTGATGAATCTTTTCCGATAATTCAACCTATTAAAAGGTCATACACTCTCTCTTTAGGAACGAGCCGCCAGGGTAGCCGAGAGCGCTAACGCGCTGCTTCCTGGAGTCGGGTAGGCGCGCCGGCACCGGTTCGAATCCGCCCAGCGGATTAACGACGAAGCGCCGGGGTGCCGGCCAGCCTGGATGTGGTTTTTAGGCAGTTTTCCACATCCCTCTAGGTGAATACCGGGCTGGTGCCCACGTTCCGCGCTTCAGTCTGGAACCGCGCGACCGCTACGATCGCAGGTTCGAATCCTGCCTCGGGTATGGATGTGTGTGATGTCTTTAGGTTAATTAGTTTTAAGTAGTTCTAAGTTCTAGGGGACTGATGACCTAAGATGTTAAGTCTCATAGTGCTCAGAGCCATTTGAACCCATGTTCCGCCTCAGTTACACGACTCACAGACATTTGCAACACATTCGCACTATTCCATGGCCTACATTAGACACAGACAGCTGGGGTACACTAATTCCTTCCTGGGGGGTACAGGGTGGCGGCAGGAAGGACATCCGGCCACCCCTTAAACTTACCTTGCCACATCCGATTAACCATGGCCGACCCTGCGGGACAAGGCTCAGACAAAGAAGAAGAATACTGTCTCTTTAGGAACATTACATTTCCTAATAACGTTGAGGGTGAGACGTTAGTTCTTCTCCAAGCATTCATCGCCAGCAGATCTTCCAGCATTTCCCATCAGTTTTCCAGTGATGTTGTCTTTCTGCATTAAAGAGCTATCGACGTTTATAGCAATTCATTTATATACAAAATCGCTCATTGTCAAAATTATACAGATTCTAGAGAATTCTAAACTTTATACTTTGAGATAGATAACTAATTTATACTTTGAGATAAAGAACAAATTTTTAGTGAAATAGGCATTACATACACTACTGTTTGGAATAACTGAAACCCCAAGACCACGAGATGTGATCTCAATGCAGTTTATTCCACCGATTACGGACGTGGCACTACACACATGATAAGAATTGTAGGCCTGTACATGCACTGGGGCTGAGGAAACCGCCGCGAGGAGTGGCCGCGCGGTTTTAGGCACCATGTCACGGAATGCGCGGCCCCTCGCGGCCGGAGGTTCGAGTCCTCCTACGGGCTTGGGTGTGTGTGTTGTTTTTAGCATAGTTTAATTTAAGGTAGTTTAAGTATTGAGTAAGTCTAGGGAGCGATGACCTCTGCAGTTTGGTCCCTTAGGAATTCACACACATTTGAACATTTGAACTGTGGAAACTGAGCACGGAGTAGTGCCACCACATGCTGTAGTCAGAGCCCTGGACGTCGTGGAATGGAATCAGAGAGCACCGTCATATGCTTATAGAGAATATTCTGCTACGTAGATTGTAGGCGCGTTCACAAAGCATTAACTGCAGCTGGAGGAAGAGCTGAATGAACAAGCTGCTAGCTGGCCGGAGTGGCCGTGCGGTTCTAGGCGCTGCAGTCTGGAACCGAGCGCCCACTACGGTCGCAGGTTCGAATCCTGCCTCGGGCATGGATGTGCGTGATGTCCTTAGGTTTGTTAGGTTTAATTAATTCTAAGTTCTAGGCGACTGATGACCTCAGAAGTTAAGTCGCATAGTGCTCAGAGCCATTTTTTGAACAAGCTGCCGATTGACCATATCCCAGACACGTTCAATGGGCGAACGGGAAGGGCAGGGAAGCTGTGGTACCCGTTGCTCTTAGTAAAAGGTTTGCACTTTTCTCGCCACATGCGGCTGGGTATTGTCCTGCTGAAATATGTCATGTGGAACGGCCTGAAGGAAGGGCAGTGCTTCGGACTGTAAAACCTCCCAGATGTGGCGGTAGATGTTCAGATTGTCGTCCGAAAACACGTTTTCCCACTCTTACATAAACAAAAAAGTAAGATATTTTCGATTTTTAAAGCGTACAGTAAGCTGTGTGTGATGTTTAGTGCGTGTGAGACTCTGCACAAATGGATCATAAGGAAGCTTAAAGTCAACGTAATGAAGCAGACTCTCACACATCGACATCATCATATAAAAATGACATAACAAACACAAAAAACGCACTTGAAAGTGGGAATCATTTCCCGAAAGGCGTCGTGTGAAAAATAAAATAAAGAAAATCGTGACTGGTAGCAGAAGATTTATTTATAGCCAAATCTATAGTAGTGTTCTTATATAATGAGTTAAATCTCATAGATGACGTCCAGTATCAGGGTATACATTACAACACAATCCACAGACAGAAATGAAACCTGGATCACAATCGAGTTAGGAATGTAAAAGCTGCTCCACGAGTACTAAAAAAATGGTTCAAATGGCTCTGAGCACTATGGGACTTATCATCTATGGTCATCAGTCCCCTAGAAATTAGAACTACTTAAACCTAACTAACCGAAGGACATCACACAACACCCAGTCATCACGAGGCAGAGAAAATCCCTGACCCCGCCGGGAATCGAACCCGTGAACCCGGGCGCGGTAAGCGAGAACGCTACCGCACGACCACGAGCTGTGGACACGAGTACTCAGCCCACTTTATTCTGTGAAGTGTGTATTTCACGGGCAATTGACGGGTACTTCTTGATGAAGCTTCTTCCATCAAATCCAACATCATCTCTTGGAACTCTACTGTGTATACAACTCTTTTTCGAGAATGCTGCCCAGCTGTTGTGGTTTGAACGACACAGTTTCTCAAAAGTATGTATCCACAGCGATAAATTTCTTCCATCTACGGTTACGTCTTTTCTGACTCATTTCTCTGTACAGTCGTTCGGCATTCTGGGCACTACATTCTGCTGCACCATAATCTAAATAAGTGTCTATGAGTTCTTGTAACTAGCGACGCTCCGTCTTCGGAAACCAGTCATAAGGTGTAAACAGTGGTAAACTCCAGCATGTACACATCAAAGATGCTTATACGTTTTTCTAAAGTAGCACCACAGATGTCTACGAGTCAGGCATCTGTTCGTTACGAAACATAAGGAAGTATTGCTTATTTAAGACCTCGTACAGCTTGAAACGTTTGTTTACGAAATCTGATTCCTTAATTTAAAATACATAATTTAGGGTACTCTACCGCCTGTAATAATTTCCCTAAAAGTATTTTTCATTGTGAAAAGATTTACTATTGTGTTACACTTTTTTGGGAAAATACCGATAATTCTTCAGCTTTTGATTATGTCTCTCGTTTAAGAAAGATATATTGACTTCTGTTTGCCAAGTACTCTGCAGTCCAGTAGCATACTTGAGCCGATGTTCCTGAAATCCAGAAACTGTGAATCAGCTCTGGCTCGTGAACTAAAAGAGCAAACATGGCTTCACATGGTTGGCGATCCGCGTTTTCAAATTCTTATGGGTTCTTTCAGACGAGTTATTTGGTTGCACTGAAAATACGTCATTCGTCAGAACAAAACAAGTTCCACTGTTCTACAAGAACTTTAGACAAGTGATATTGATAGTTTTGTACAGTCTAGCTTCCTTCTTACGAACTAGGAAAACCCATGCTTGTTTTGAATGACATCGGACACTCCGTTGTTATAACGACATACGTAAAACTGCAGCTGGTAAAGAGGGCATTTTGATTGCCTAATCGATATGGAATTTGGCAAGTATACTGAGCAGCTTTATTTAATTTTAGATTCGGCAATGATTTACCCGTTTATCTGACATTTTTTAGTGCGTGCGATTGACTGGAGAAAGTCTAGCTGATGTTCTTAGTTTCAACAACATCGAGAAATGTCAGTAAGTTCAACAAGCGTCCGGTTGGAGGTCACTCATCCATTGACTGACTAACGTGAAAACTTCTTAGGGCTTTTTGACATCTGGGTAGATACGATTTTAGTTTAAAATTCCGTAAGTCAATTTTGGCTTCCTTCAGCTTCCGTTTCTCATCAGTGTTTCGGTTTCGATCCAATCTTCGATCTGTTTTTAATGTTGCTGTGAATGCTTATTATTTTGCTTATCTGAAACATGCCCAGCGTCATCTCTACGAAGTTTGAGCCTGGTGACCTCCCCTCCCCCTGCCCCCTACTATCCTTTCTACACTTCCCTCCTCAGCGACAAATGAACGAATTGTTGTACTGCATCTCAGGTAATTAGCAGCCGACTTCTTGCTATATTTGCTAGAGAGAAGTAATTTCTTATATTTTTAAACACTAGTTATAGTGTGGTTGTTATAACGGCCTAATGCTCATCACTGATTCATGCCTCTATGTTCACTGAATCGAAAACTTTCGGATCTGTTGCCAGGAGACCAAGCCGTTACCGTCATATATGATATGGTGAATTAGCTATCCACGATTTATCTTAAAGAAGATATTTAGTGCCATGTTATGAGAGCATTTGTCCCTACCAACTGTAGTATACGTAAGTGCTCCCAGTCTAAGTCTGGCATAACGAAACCTCCCCTTATTAGTAAAACATTATCAAAGGATCTACACGAGAGACTCTCCACGTTTTCTCACAAGCGTTAAGACAATTCAACACTTGTTGCAGGTCACCCATGTAAATAAGATGTTATTTTTTCACATTGCTCAAAAAAAAATGTTCAAATGTGTGTGAAATCTTATGGGACTTAACTGCTAAGGTCATCAGTCCCTATGTTTACACACTACTCAACCTAGATTATCCTAAGGACAAACACACACACCCATGCCCGAGGGAGGACTCGAACCTCCGCCGGGACCAGCCTCACAGTCCATGACTGCAGCGCCTAGACCGCTCGGCTAATCCCAAGCGGCTCGGATTGCTCCACAGCTGACACACCGAATTGGTATTTATATCACTAGCCACAACTGAGCTTTTTCCGCAATAAATACGCTGGCAGCCTTTGTTCCCTCTATGTCTTAGAACCGATTTAAGTAATTTAATTACCACTCATTTTTCGTTTCAGTTAGCTTCCTGACTGAGGTAGGAATTTCCTGACATTATCAGCTAGTAAGTCAAGCACTTCATTCTGAACGCCCATGTATTCGACTTAACAGAACTTTACGTTTTAATTCTGTAATCTACAAGATAGTGTATACTCCTCCATTACAGGTAAGAGATTTACTCAAACGTCTGGAGAGTATTACGCGCAAATGCTTATCAGACCTACGTCCAGATTTCTCTAATCTGAAAACCGCAAATGTGGCTACCATAAATACCTGACTACCTTCTTGCAGTCCACAGCTCACCTATTCAAATGGACACATGAAATGTATTCGCAGCTCTAAATATGGAAAGTCGACAATGAAACTTTGTGCCGGACCGTGACTCGAACCCGTATTTACCGCTTTTCGCGAGCGGTATCCGTACCAATAGGCTATCCGAGCACACTTCACGACCAGACTCGAACTTCCATATGTAGTCAACCACGTGTCTACAGCCTGCACACGTAAAGTCATTATGTATAATACCGTACAGTGGGGCTATTTTAATTGAAATTCGCTTGCCCGGTGTCGATGGATTAATACGATACAGGGTTATTACAAATGATTGAAGCGATTTCACAGCTCTACAATAACTTTATTATTTGAGATATTTTCACAATGCTTTGCACACACATACAAAAACTCAAAAAGTTTTTTTAGGCATTCACAAATGTTCGATATGTGCCCCTTTAGTGATTCGGCAGACATCAAGCCGACAATCAAGTTCTTCCCACACTCGGCGCAGCATGTCCCCATCAATGAGTTCGAAAGCATCGTTGATGCGAGCTCGCAGTTCTGGCTCGTTTCTTGGTAGAGGAGGTTTAAACACTTCACCATTAAGAAAAAACGTTGCTTCATCACTGAAAACAAGTTTCGCACTGAACGCATCCTCTTCCATGAGCTGTTGCAACCGCGCCGAAAATTCAAAGCGTTTGACTTTGTCATCGGGTGTCAGGGCTTGTAGCAATTGTAAACGATAAGGCTTCTGCTTTAGCCTTTTCCGTAAGATTTTACAAACCGTCGGCTGTGGTACGTTTAGCTCCCTGCTTGCTTTATTCGTCGACTTCCGCGGGCTACGCGTGCCTTGCCCGCACGCGTTCAACCGTTTCTTCGCTCACTGCAGGCCGACCCGTTGATTTCCCCTTACAGAGGCATCCAGAAGCTTTAAACTGCGCATACCATCGCCGAATGGAGTTAGCAGTTGGTGGATCTTTGTTGAACTTCGTCCTGAAGTGTCGTTGCACTGTTATGACTGACTGATGTGAGTGCATTTCAAGCACGACATACGCTTTCTCGGCTCCTGTAGCCATTTTGTCTCACTGCACTCTCGAGCGCTCTGGCAACAGAAACCTGAAATGCTGCTTCAGCCGAACAAAACTTTATGAGTTTTTCTACATATCTGTAGTGTGTCGTGACCATATGTCAATGAATGGAGCTACAGTGAATTTATGAAATCGCTTCAATCATTTGTAATAGCCCTGTATTACAGAGCCTGTGTTGTTCAGAAGTACGAAGCAAAGCATGCATGTCCGAAGGAACATTTCATCCTACTTCTGTACAACACAGGCTCTGCAACATTATATTCAGAGGGCCTACAGTGTTCCGCCCGACATCGCAGGTCAAGAAATATGCGTCCTTAGAGCTTCCAAAACCACCACAGCCTTAGGTTCAAGCCATCCTTCCTTCTCCAAGCCAGAAGATAATTTCTCAGAATGACGATACAAACTGCTATCAGAGCTTCTAACGCACAAGCTAGCGTAGTAGAGTCCAGCACGTTAAAATCATATGCCGAAAGGAACTAAGAAGCTCTCCGGACTCATGCGGCAGTCATCACTGCTGCTGACATAAGTCATGACTTGCAGTTGTTTTATCTGCTCATTCAGTTGGTGACGGCAGAGTCAGTTCTAAATCTCGGACGAAATATGCATGTTAAAATACTGAATGTACACTGGTGAGCAAAACTTACGGGCGAAAGGGACTTACGCACATGCCAAGAAACGAAGGAACGTTGGGCCATACATAGAAAAACTGCTGCCGGCTGCGGTGGCCGTGCGGTTCTGGCGCTGCAGTCCGGAACCGCGGGACTGCTACCGTCGCAGGTTGGAATCCTGCCTCGGGCATGGGTGTGTGTGATGTCCTTAGGTTAGTTAGGTTTAAGTAGTTCTAAGTTCTAGGGGACTTATGACCTAAGATGTTGAGTCCCATAGTGCTCAGAGCCATTTGAACCATTTGAAGAAAAACTGCTACAGTATAACAGAGAAGGTACGCAGTAAAGTAGTATGGTATCCGGCTGCGAGACCCCGAGGGGCAAGTTCAACCCCTTGAATTGGAAAGGTGTTTTCTATCCTTCGCATTCGCAGGCACCCTTCCTTCGCGAAGTGAGCGCGTTGTGCGTAGCTGAAGTATAACTGTACAGGGTGAACGTGACTGTAATGGGAGTGTGTGTGTAGTGTGGTGTCACGTATGTATTCGATGATGAGGAGGAAAGGGAGAGGGTGAAATCCGGTGCCGGCACATAGCATATTCCTCTCAAATACCACCAATGAGGCCACCGAGCTTTATGTCCCTTTCCAACGGACGTATCACCATCAACAGCGTCGCATTCCTTCTCTCCACAAAACACTGCGGAGAGGTTTGGAATTTAATCCAGGACATTGGCGTGTTGCGGGGCCAGCCCCATTTGGTGCTATAATCAAGCTGACCTCACGGCATATGACGTCCCACTTTCTGCACAAGGCTGGGTACCTCTGGCAATATCTCCCACACTTTCATTCATTTTCAACGAATGGTTAATATTTTATTTTACATTACTGGCCATTAAAATTGCTACACGAAAACGAAATGCAGATTATAAACGAGTATTCATTGGAAAAATATATTATATTAGAACTGACATTTGATTACATTTCCACGCAATTTGGGTGCATAGATCCTGAGAAATCAGTAGCCAGAACAGCCACCTCTGGCCGTAATAACGGCCTTCATACGCCTGGGCATTGAGTCAAACAGAGCTTGGATGGCGTGTACAGGTACAGCTACCTATGCAGCTTCAACACGATACCATAGTTCATCAAGAGTGGTGACTGGCGTATTGTGACGAGACAGTTGCTCGGCCACCATTGACCAGACGTTTTCAGTTGGTGAGAGATCTGGAGATTGTGCTGGCCAGAGCAGCAGTCGAACATTTTCCGTATCCAGAAAGGTCCGTACAGGACCTGCAACATGCGGTCGTGTATTATCATGCTGAAATGTAGGGCTTCGCAGGGATCGAATTAAGGGTAGAGCCACGGGTCGTAACACATCTGAAATTTAACGTCCACTGTTCAAAGTGCCGTCAATGCGAACAAGAGGTGACCGAGACGTGTAACCAGTGGCACCCTATACCATCACGCCGGGTGATACGCCAGTATGGCGATGACGAATACACGCTTCCAATGTGCGTTCACCGCGATGTCGTCAAACACGGATACGACCATCATGATGCTGTAAACAGAACCTGAATTCATCCGAAAAAATGACGTTTTGCCATTCGTGCACCCAGGTTCGTCGTTGAGTACACCATCGCAGGCGCTCCTGTCTGTGATGCAGCGTCAAGGGTAACCGCAGCCATGGTCTCCGAGCTGATAGTCCATGCTGCTGCAAACGTCGTCGAACTGTTCGTGCAGATGGTTGTTGTCTTGCAAACGTCCCCATTTTCTTGACTCTGGGATCGAGACGTGGCTGCACGATCTGTTAGAGCCATGCGGATAAGATGCCTGTCATCTCGACTGCTAGTGATACGAGGCCGTTGGGATCCAGCACGGCGTTCCGTATTACCCTCCTGAACCCACCGATTCCATATTCTGCTAACAGTCATTGGATCCCGACCAACGCGAGCAGCAATGTCACGATACGATAAACCCCACCGCGATAGGCTACAATCCGACATTTATCAAAGTCGGAAACGTGATGGTACGCATTTTTCCTCCTTACACGAGGTATCATAACAACGTTTCACCAGGCAACGCCGGTCAACTGCTGTTTGTGTATGAGAAATCGGTTGGAAACCTTCCTCATGTCAGCACGTTGTAGGTGTCGCCACCGGCGCCAATCTTGTATGAATGCTCTGGAAAGCTAATCATTTGCATATCATTGAATCTTCTTCCTGTCGGTTAAATTTCGCGTCTGTAGCACGTCATCTTCGTGGTGTAGCAAATTTAATGGTCAGTAGTGTACTTTACTTATCGCGACTTTAATTTTTTCAGAGCAGTGCGTATTTGTCCTTCTCAATTTCACAGTTACATTCTGGAGGGCTACATTACTCATTCATCATTGATAGTGCAAATAACCAATAGGTCCTCCCTTTTTTACGTGTCCGGTTCTTCATGGAAAACCAACCTTAGTTATAAAAAAAGAAAAAAAACGAGGAGATTCGTGCTAGTTCATAAATTTGTTCGGGAAAAGACAATGCCTCAAAACATCGGATGCCACTGCAGCGCCCGCCTGTCAGAAGAAACTGAGAGGCCACAGCTGTCAGACCGGGCGAAACGTCGCTGCCGCAGCCTGACACCTGTCGATAGCTGCCAGTGGAGTCTCTAGCTCAGTGATTCCAAAACGCTTTTGGTTCTTGCCCCTTTAATACATCACAATTTTTCCACGGCGCCCTGCACATCTAGTGCAATTGATTTGAGCTGTTGATGCGATTAGGAGAGTTTAAAAGTACAAAAATAAATGAAATACGTATTTTAAATTCACATTGGATGCATTTAATAGTTTTATGATTATATAATTAATGCGATTACTGTTCGCTACACTATTCCTCAAATCTCTGATTTAAAATAGATACAACTATCCTCATTTCCTGTTCCAGGTTAATTCTCGCGCGATATTTACTCATTGTTATAGCGATCACTGAAAACCCAGTTTCTCGCAAATAATTTGCAGAAAATGAAATGAATGGATAAAGCTGGAGGCTCCCTGATATTATTCGCGGACATTGCTATTGTCAGCAGGAGAGTTGCAGCGCCAGAGCACTGTAGCGAAGTTCGAGAAGACCATTAGTGGAGCGCCGATTGTGTTAGCGAAATTTTTATTTTATTTATTTGTCTTTTAGGGTGCACTTTCTTTATAACAGTAATGGACCGTTACAAATAGAATTAAATCTATGGTAATTTCCATGAAATCTGTTTATTTTTCTTATTCTATTTTTTTTCTATTCTAAACTTTGAATTAAGTTTACCGTGTCTGTAATATTATTTGCCATTCTTTTTATTTCTTTCTACAACTATCGCTCTAACTTTTAAATCGCTACCTATACCTTACTCTACATATAATTTTCTCATGGCATTTTTTCTGCTGTTAGTCTCATATTCCTTTACTGTAATAGAAAAAGAGCCATAGGTTTTCGCTATTTCAAATTATCTTGCCTAATTTTATAGTCATCTTTATACCTACCGCTGTTAGTACTGTTACAACAGCATGTGCCACTGCTACAATAACGGAGAGAGCAACTATTTTAACTACAAAAAGTCACTATTACTACTGCCACCACCTTGTTTTTTCTACAGCAACTAACGCTACTACTGTTACTTCTAAAAATTATGTTACTAATAGTAATACTAATACTAAAACTTCTGCTATGATTACGTATGCTAATGTTATGGTTAAAGACCTGCGGAGAGCAGTTAAATTATATGTTGTCTTGCGTTGCTTTACTTTTTCTCTTTACTTTACTCTTAAATGGAGACATTCTACGTCATTAATCTACATATTTGCAGCCCTCTGCCGCTAGAGGGATCCGAACTGTACTAGCATGTAACACGGCGGTGTGTAACGTATCCTCTTCCAGGCTACACATTTATCCTTGATCATATTCACCCCGGCGACGAACACATGTCTTCCAACGAGAGACCAGTTTCCAGAACGAGATTTTCACTCTGCAGCGGAGTGTGCGCTGATATGAAACTTGCTGGCAAATTAAAACTGTGTGTCGGACCGAGACTCGAACTCGGGACCTTTGCCTTTCGCGGGCAAGTGCTCTACCAGGTCCCGAGTTCGAGTCTCGGTCCGGCACACAGTTTTAATTTGCCAGCAAGTTTCAGAGACCATTTTGTTGGTACCATCACTGTAGAATGTTTAATTTCGTTGATGGAGCACAACCTCACCTCTGTTTGCAACATTTCATCAGTATCAAAGTGAAATCCTCTAAGGCGTTCTTTAAGTTTTGGAAACAAATGCTAATCAGATGGGGTCAAGTTGGGACAGTATGAAGGATGATCGCTGCCAGTGAACCCAAGGCGTCGGATTGTTGGAGATGTCGCAGTGCTTGTGTGTTGTCTGGCATTTTCATGCTGAAGGAGAGGGTGCTCCATTTGTGGACGAATTCTTCGAATTCGAAACTCGATTACAGCACGCTGTTTTTCACGCACCGACATAGTTATGTTACATACCACCGTGTTACACACTACAATTCGGAGCCTTCCAGCAGCAGAGGGCAGTAAATATGTAGACATGAAGAGGAATGATGTAGAATGTTAATAACGTTTGTTTTATTTAAAAAGCTTTAAGAGTTTGATATAAAAAATTCGGTAGCATTACTTTTCACTACGCCCTCGTAATTTCTCTCTAACAAGGAAATGGTCCAAGCCGACATGTCTAAACATGCGCTAAAATTTTTTATACACGAAGAATACACCGAAAGAAAGACCTTGCAAAGATATTACCTGCTGACACAGGTTTCAAGTATTTTTAAAAAAATTTGGAAATTGCTACATTCTTAGCTCGTCAGATGGCTGGAGCAATGTGCACCCCTACTTTAGCTATAGCAGACAGCGCACACGCAACATGACAGGTTCGCCGCCCTGGTTGACGGTACATTGATAACCAGATAACATGACACAACGCTATCGTAATTTTTAAAGAGAATTTCAGTTTCCGTAGACAGTTCCTCTGACACAACTGTTCACAGGTACTATTCGCTCGAATTAGCAATTCATTTAATATCCATAATAATTAGCAGTTGCCTTTGCGATTTTGTAAAGTGTTACAATGGAGATAAAACTGAATTAATTTTTTGTGTTCTCTTTGTATATGCTTGCTAATAACATCCGTCTCTCTGCAGGTTCCACACTGTAACAGTAATGTGGAATCCAATTAATGCTTTCAACCTTGTAGAGATGAAATATGAAGAGTGTGGTATACAACTGAAATCACCTTTTCTCCTGAGAACCTCCATACGTATTGTTTAGTAGTTAATATCTTGGACATTGATTCAGATGTTGTCGACATTTCTTTAGAAACTGTGGAAACATCAGAATAAACAGGAAATAACTCGAGCTATTCCATGAACTGTGGTTCGAACGATGATTGTTGTGGTAATTAAAGGCCAGAACAAAAATACAACACTTTCCTATCCCGAAGAAAACATTACAGTAATAGCTTTCATTGACAAAAACAGGCTTTAAATTTTTTGGTTTATTGAAGCATGGAGATAACGCTCATAGTTAACTGTGTGCAAAGCCGGTTTCGTTTCGTAAAATCTGATCATGTATCGCATAAATGGAAGAAAGATTTACACGAACTACGAAATGTGCGCCAAAATGAAACTCATAATTTCGAGTGAAGAAAGACAGAGTCGCTTTGCCGACGACGGTGCTCTGACACATTCGTATGCAACAGAGCATTGATAAGTATCAGTAGATTACTGTATACGCAGCTTTATATCTTTCTTCAGAAACTTCAAAGTAAATTACGGCGAAAAATTTCAAAAGCGACTGTTTAATTGCAAAAATGTCGTAATCGACATAGCAAAATCTGGAAAAATGGAGAGAATAATTTTCAATATTACATCCGAAACGTCTTCTTACCAGTTGCAGAAGCTTTTGTTGACTCTTCGCCTGGACATAACAATACCTCTGTCTTTAGGAGAACAACGAAAAAACTTTTAATATAAATCAGATTCCACTCGGAACTAATAGCGTTACTTAACCTCTCGATATAGAAACTTTTCTACAGTGTAAAGCGTTTTACAAAAAACTGGCGGACAATATAATATCCGACAGCTCTTTGTCATTTCAGTTTTAGCAGAGGAAGAGTATTGTTAAGCTTCAGACGCTTGTGCTTCGTCAGTTTGCATCACCATGTTTGGCGAATATAATCAAGTTTTACTGGTATGCAGCACAAATGTAGAACAAATGCCACCATCATCTCCTTCTCTATCCAACTTTTGTCTAAATAAAACTTGTAATTACTGTTAAGTTCCTTGAATGCATTACGTTTTTTCTTTTATCAGGGGTTTCTCGTGTGAAGAATATGTTCGTTCTCATAATCCAATACACATTTTGCATTTTTGTGACGACTACAGAGAATAAATAAGATATTGTTTCACTGTTAGTAAAATATCCATTATTTAAGAATTATCATAAGAAGAGTGCTACACTAATTGTTATAAAATATTTAATGTCAACAAAGTAAAATGCCGATTGATGGAAGTCGTCTATAATGTAACATCATACATTGCCTCGATTTTCTTACCTCTACAAGCCACTTGTGTAACAATTACGTCTACAACAGTTTAGCTGTCGATACTGCAAATTATTCACAAAATTATTGATTCGAGGCATTTTTGGTATAGTTTAAGTGCTTAAAATTTGGGTGTGTGCATTCTGGACTTCGCTCTGCGCGACGCTACGTTCTCTTGTCACGGCTGCATTAGCTTAGTCACTGATTCGCGAACTAGGCTGGAAGGGCTGTACCAAACCGCTGTTATAAGTTGCTCTTCGTGAGAAAAACATGAACAATTTTAATGTTCAAAAGAAAAAAACTTTTGTACGCTTTAGCAGTTAAAATTCTGACAGTGCATTTCTCTTGGTGTATTCTTCCTGTGTCAATAATTTTAGGGTAGGTTTCATCATGCCCGATTGAACCATTCCCTTGTAAGTTCCGTACGAGATTGGCCACCCCGTCGGGTCCAGCGTTATTTTCCTGCTGCCAGACAGCATGACGATGGATGAGAAAGTGTCGGAAAATATGTTGCTTCCCCGCACATACGTCTCGCTCAATGACCACGAGAGTAAAATCAGAGAATTTTGAGGTTATACGTAGGTTTAACGGTAACCATTAATCACATGGGCCATTCGGGTGTGGGACAGAAAATGGGGGGGGGGGGATGGAAGTGGCATCAGATTTACCCTTCGCCGCACATCGTAAGGTCGCTTGCTGAGTATAGATGTAGAATGTATGTTGAGTTACATTAGTGATCTGCGAATATCCATCTTTCACCAATGTCCTAAAATTATGGAGTTCCATGCTGTCCAATCTTGTCTCCAATACACTGTCGCGAAACGGTCCAGTAAACCAGTAAATTAAAAAAAAAAGGAAAAGCCTTGGCTCTGAATGTCTTTTGGTGGCACGTCATACACGTAGTCGCTGTCACAGCCTTCAGTTGACAAGTCGCCGGGTAGGCGACATTCATCGTAGGAGGAATGCGACCGGTATTTCCATCACATACATATGTAGTCGCTATAGCGTCGATGAAAATTGCATGCCACGTCCCTTATAACATACAGCGAAGATAAGTCAGTCGACTTTTATTCTTCCTCTTTGTATCCGTTACCGTCGCAGGGGCTTTCTAATATTAAAATTCTTTCGTGGCGCCCATGTAGTGCTGTCACGGCGCACAGTTTGGGAATCACTAGTCTAGCAATTTTCCGACAAAGGACAATTTCTCAAAGCACTAACGCGAGGTTAACTCTATCTATAGCCCTAACTCACAATAAAATACAACTAGCTAAACACGAGAGTGAAAGAAACTGAGCTGAAAACTCAGGGACTAGAATGAATCAGCTGACGTACATGTTCATTTGCCTGGCGCTTCATATCGGGAGGCGCTAAGTGGGGCTAACTATAGCTAACAGTCCTAACATTGTTTGCGTTTCAAGTAGGAATGGTTGGCTTTTCTGACGACGTACTACTACGCTACTTAATTCTAAAGATGTGGCAGCAGCATTCATAAACTGTCGTACGCTGTATAACCTTATCTAACGACAAAAATATGAAGAAGCAATGTTAAACATGCTGATTGGATCTATCTTTACGGGAGAAAAACCGGCTGTAATGATAATACAGGTACGTAGGCACCAACAAATAATGAAATAAACAAAAAATATTAAAGTAACACCGACAAAAGAAACTATCTTTCCTTCCTTTCAGCCACATAAACACGTAAGAAAGTAAACAAGTTAAAGGCTCTTCTGCACAACACTCTCCACTGCACTACACGTTATGTGGCTATTGTTTCAGATGCGTGCCTTGATATACGTATGTTTAGTGAGGTGTACAAATACCTGGTGTCGTCCTCGTGACAGTTGCCAAATGGCGAACGCATTAGGCTGCGGTCACAGTGGCACCGACATCGGTGGATTCTGCCGACGACCGACATTGGTTGAAGACACCTGATCTTTTCAAATCAGTATGTAGATACGTGCGTGGAAGGTACCAGAAAATACAGACTTCGGAAGACAATCAGTGAAATTCAGATCAGTTCGTTTACTTCGGTCGAATCAGATGGTTCAAATGGCTCTGAGCACTATGGGACTTAACATCTGAGGTCATCAGTCCCCTATAACTTAGAACTACTTAAACCTAATTAACCTATGGGCATCACACACATCCATGCCCGAGGCAGGATTCCGTAGCGGTCGCGCGGTTCCGGACTGAAGGGCCTACAACCGCTCGGCCACATCGGCCGGCTCGGCCGAATCGTCCGATCTTCTAACACAGAAATATAGACTGTGAAAAGCTGATGAGTTTAGTCAAAGAAAAGAATTTTTTGACATCCAGAGGATGAAAATATCACAACTTGGATTTATCTCGGAATCTACCCACTGAAATTGCAGCTTTATTGGAAACCACAAATAGGCAAAATCTTTATCGAAAATCTTTAGTCTTAAACTATAAGCTCAAAATCTATTTTGTTCCGGTGATAAGCGTGGCATATCTTATGCTTAAAGTTACTCTGGTTGTTCTTTTGGGCTGTGGAAGGCGGGTATTAGCTATACACGAATTATTATCAGTGCTTACTGGCGCTTTTATGCAAGCAGAATGGTGATTATGTTGTTTGAGGTGCTTTGCAGATGTGGTGTCTTGCCACTTTTCAGTGCTTAAGGTGTTCAGAGTATCTTACGATAAACTTTACTTTTGTCTTTCACACGTATGCTGAATCACAGTCAGAAATGTTTAACTGTGTGTGAATTCCTAAGGGACCAAACTGCTCAGGTCATCGTTTCCTAGATTTACACACTATTTAAACTAACTTATGTTAAGAACAGCCGTAAGGGAGGACTCGAACCTCCGGTAGGAGGGCCCGCGCAATCCGTGACACGGTGCCTCAAACCTCGCTGCCACTCCACGCGGCTGAATCACAGTCATTGAAAGTTAACTGACATATGTCTGTTTTTCTGAATCTATTTGAAGCTGTGCAGTGTTTGTAATCTTGCTTTCAAACTCTCTTCATCTCATATTCCTTAAACTACCTGGTTATTCCAATAACTGAGGAAAGACTGTACAGTTCTCGCCACATTATTTCCGTGGGAGATCAGCTCATTCACGTGCATTCGGCATCTTTTAATGGTAAAAGCCGTTATGCGGCACTCGTCTCCAAGCTCTGAGGTGTCGAGGCATCCATCCCGCCCAAGTAGATTAAAATACATTCTAACCGATTTCACAGAATAGATTCTAACCTAACCTAACCTCCTTCATCCCGCTAAAAACTGACGAAAGAGGTCGGATGGACTGTGACCAAGCTGTCGGCCGACGTTATCGGGAAACCTCTGGCGACGGCGTCTGGCGACCGTTGTCGGCGCCACTGTGAACGCAGCTTCAGGCAGATCGATACTGGTTCAGTACAGGTTTGCTGAGGCGCTGAGCATGCTTCAGGTCACGCTAATCGCGACGGTGCAACACTGTGTTTCGTAAATAAGGGTTGATCTCGGATCGAATCCGGGAAGGTGTTTGGGAGTAAACGGAATCCCTGAATAGCACGCCTCCTCTACGGTATCTGCTATATCTAAGTGGTATTCACGTCATCTAAACTGAGGATGACTTGTGAGGGTAGTTTACAACAGCGGACACCCCACTGCTACGTGAAAAGTAAATTAATGACACTTTTTCGCTTCTTTTGAAAGCCATATTGAATGCATTGATCTGCCCAGAGTCCCGTTCTGAACCGAGGCCTAAGTGAAAGAAGGTCCGCGATTGCCCCCAGTGGCGTCACAGTTAGAGTGCTACGCACAGCCGGCGGCTGTGGCCGAGCGGTTCTAGGCGTTTCTGTCCGGGACCGCGCTGCTGCTACGGTCGCAGGTTCGAATCCTGCCTCGGGCATGGATGTGTGTGATATCCTTAGGTTGGTTAGATTTAAGTAGTTCTAATTCTAGGAGACTGATGACCTCAGACGTTAAGTCCCATAGTGCTTAGAGCCATTTGAACCATTTTTGCTACGCACAGGCAGAAGCGATCACTGCCCTAGCAGTTTACTGTGCGGATTCCAGTATGAAATTTTGGTGCGCAATATTGATTTAGTGTTGTTTTTTTCTGAAACACCGAAAGTGTAGTTTGTAGCAACGGAAGAATCAGGACTAGAGATTTAATAAACAATGGTTCTTCTTACACAATGACGGAAAAAAATCACAACACTAAAACATAATTAATACAGAGTAATGAAATTTAGGGAATACATTTGTCTAGATAACGTATGTAAGTGATTAATATTGCAAGATCACAGGCTGGTGTATGTGCGAGATAAGCCATTCCAAATGTGAATTTCTGGTACACTAATAACCGGTGTAACCGCCAGTGTAACCGCCAGTACCATAGTCCTTCAGAGTGGTTTATCGAAATCCCATGTACACATATCAAAAAAAGTTTTGCATCACCTCGGTTCCGAGAGGTTCACAACCTGTACAGAAAATTGGAATATAGATCAACATAAACATTATTTTCGCCCTTTTTATTGCTCATGAGAACGACACATTGCACGTTGTACCGCCATACAGCGAGACCTTCACAGGAGGTGGTCCAGATTGCTGTACACACCGGTACCACTGATACCCAGTAGCACGTCCTCTATCATTGATGCATGTCTGTATTCGTCGTGGCATACCATCCACAAGTTCATCAAGGCACATTTGGTCTAGAATGTCCCATTCCTCAACGGCGATTCGGGGTAGATCCCTCAGAGCGGTTGGTGGGTCACGTCGTCCATGAAGCCGAATGCCTCGCCAATATGCTGCCGATATGGTTGCACTTTCGGTCGTAGGATGTCATTCACGTATTGTACAGCCGTTCCGGCACCTCCCATGACCACCAGCGGCGTACGTCGGCCCCACATAATGCCACCCCAAAACAGCAGGGAACCTCCACCATACTGCAATCGCTGGACAGTGTGTTTAAGGCGTTCAGCCTGACCGGGTTGTCTGGTTGAAGGCATATACGACACTCCTTGGTGAAGAGAACGTGATGGAAATACTGAGCGGTACATTCGGCATGTTGTTGGGCCCATCTGTACCGCACTGCATGGTGTCGTGGTTGCAAAGATGGACCTCGCCATGGACGATGGGAATGAAGTTGCGGATCATGCAGCCTACTGCGCACAGTTTGAGTCGTAACACGACGTCCTGTGGCTGCACGAAAAGCAATATTCAACATGGTGGCATTGCTGTCAGAGTTCCTTCCAGCCACAATCCGTAGGTAGCGGTCATCCATTGCAGTAGTAGTAGCCCTTGGGCGACCTGAACAAGGCATGTCATCGATAGTTCTTGTCTATATCTCCTCCATGTCCGAACAACATGGCTTTGGTTCACTCCGAGACTCCTGGACACTGTCCTTGTTGAGAGTTCTTCCTGGCACAAAGTAACAATGCGGATGCGATCGAACGGCGGTATTGACTGACTAGGCGTGGTTGAACTACAGACAACACGAGCCGTGTACCTCCTTCCTGTTGGAATTGCTGGAACTGATCGGCTGTCAGACGCCCTCTGTCTAATAGGCTCTGTTCGTGCATGGTTGTTTACATCTCTAGTCGGGTTTAGTGACATCTCTGAACAGAGGGACTGTGCCGGTGAACAATATCCGCAGTCAACGTCTATCTTCAGGAGTTCTGGTAACCGGGGTGATGCAAAACTTTTTTTGATGTGTGTATATTTTTTTCTGTGTAACCAGTTGTGCTCTGGTCCGCAGCTCGTGGTCGTGCGGTAGCGTTCTCGCTTCCCACGCCCGGGTTCCCGGGTTCAATTCCCGGCGGGGTCAGGGATTTTCTCTGCCTCGTGATGACTGGGTGTTGTGTGATGCCCTTAGGTTAGCTAGGTTTAAGTAGTTCTAAGTTCTAGGGCACTGATGACCATAGATGTTAAGTCCCATAGTGATCAGAGCCAGTTGTGCTCTGAGTTTTGGATTTACCTGTAGCACCTAATTTACTGTCAGCTTCTCCCGTGGGCTTGTTTTAAGCCCGACTTTTGTTTCTTCTAAGAATTTCGTCATACCTGTCACTCTCTCCAACTTCTGTTAGTGTAGTGACTCAATTAATTCACTTTCTCGCACGCTAACTGGGACGCCATACACTACCGGTTTTGGCCTACGCTTTCTAGGTGTCTCGCATATCATGTCTTTATTTATCCCCGAATTCTATTTCAGCTTCCTGATTTCCTGCTCTGTTTCCGTTTGAATTATGAGTACATGGATTGCTGTATTTTTTTCTTAATTCTTGTCTTTTCTTTCTTCTGACCAATTTGCTCTGTCAGACGTGTCTGTTTTTCCTTTGCGCCATTCTTGTATTTAGATTTGATGAATTGCGTGCTACTTTGCTTGGCTTGTGTAGTTTCAATTTTTGATTTTGTGACGACCGTTTGGACGGGTGGAGCAGTGGCTGCACACTACCGAACGAACGGACGTTCTTGTTTTTGTCTTTTTCGTTAAGTCTGGTATTTTCTATTTATACTTATTCTATACGGACAGTCAGTTTTGCGTTGTGATACTGGCCAAGGAATGAGTTTGTATTTCCACTCTAGTGCTTTTGCGGCAGTCACCTTCGTGGTTACGTGGAATTCCTCGTCAATGTATTGTATTAAGTTCCCAAGTTCGTCTCACTTTACGTTACTTGTTTCTGAGTGCTCGGATGTTTTCATGGAGGATTTTGTTGCACTGCTTGTGTCGCTTTTTCCCTCATCCATGTTTCATGTTACCTAGGCCGTACTGTGCTGGTGTTCACGTCACACGCCTCTTCCACCGCCGAAGCTGATGCCCCCGGTGGCTGGCGGTGTCATAGGACTGATAGGGGAAATAGAGAAGATTCAAAGAAGCCGGCCGTTGTGGCCGAACGGTTCTAGGCGCTTCAATCTGGAACCGCGCGACCGCTACGTTTGCAGGTTCGAATCCTGCCTCGGGCATGAATGTGTGTGATGCCCTTAGGTTAGTTAGGTTTAAGCAGTTCTAAGTTCAAGGGGACTGATGACCTCAGATATTAAGTCCCATAGAGCTCAGAGCCATTTTGATCCAAAGAAGAGCAATCTCATTTAGTAAGTGTGAAAGCGTCACAAACATGCTCAGCCGACTCCAGTGACACAAGCTGCAAGAGAGGCGTTGTGCATCAAAAAAATGGTTCAAATGGCTCTGAGCACTATGGGACTAAACATCTCTGGTCATCAGTCCCCTAGAACCTAGAACTACTTAAACCTAAATAACCTAAGGACATCACACACATCCATTCCCGAGGCAGGATTCGAACCTGCGACCGTAGCAGTCGCGCGGTTCCGGACTGCGCGCCTAGAACCGCTAGACCACCGCGGCCGGCCGTTGTGCATCACAGTGTAGTTTACTGTTAATGTTCCAAGAGCATACGTTCCTAGAAGAGTTAACCAGTACATTGCTTCCTCCTACTTATATCTCGCTAAAAGACCACGAAGATGAAATCAGCGAGATCCGAGTGCACACAGATGCTTCCCACGAAATGTTCTTCCCGTGAACAATTCGCAATTGGAACAGGAAAAGGGGAAGTACCCTCCACCACACACCGTATGGTGATTTACGGAATACAGATGTATATATAGATACAGTCTTGCAGCCGTACACTGCTATGGGTGGTCTACGCAGTCTACGAGTCCAAATGGTTCTACAAGCTGCCACAGCCAGAGTAGACCTCCGCTGACTACAGGCCTGTTGCAGACTATAGGTCCTGAACTGAGAGTTCCTCTGCAGGGTCTACGGCAGGATTCGGCGATTTCTGGTGCGACCTACTTCGAGACGCGAAGTTGCGTCTGGGCGGGACACGTGCAGCCACATGCACTAATGTCAGCGTTCCTGCTGAGGCGCTGGCGTCACAGCAGGCCGTGGAGTGCCAGCTTGCATCAGCGCCTTCACACTCGCCGTCTTCAGCACACGTCCTGGAGGGGTTGCCAGCGCAGAGCATCACCCCTAGGGATGGCGGTTATCACTGAAACAACGGCTTTTCGGTTATACCCGTATTTTTCATTTCCAGTTTAACATGACTGTTAAATCCGCCCAGAAATGGTTCAAATGGCACTAAGCACTATGGGACTTAACATCTGAGGTCATAAGTCCCCTAGACTTAAAACTACTTAAATCTAACTAACCTAAGGACATCACACACATCCACGCCCGAGGCTGGATTCGAACCTGCAACCGTAGCAGCAGCGCGGTTCTGGACTGAAGCGTCTCGAACCGCTCGGCCACACGATCAGCAAAACAGCCCAGAATAACAGGTTTCTGAAATAATTAATTTACGATTTTTTGTTGCTATTATTTACAGTAGTAAACGTAGACTTCGTACAAAGACTGATAAATTCTAATGAAGGAGTCGTGGGATATCTCGATCGATATGTATTTGAGGCTGTGGCAGACACTGGTCTCATTGTCTTCAGCAGAGATGGCGAAGGTGACGACGTGAGGAAAATGTCACAAGTTGATGACTTCTCTGCGTTTTCACGTTTGGATGGTATCAATTTTTCACCTTAAACCAACCAGAAAATTAGGGTGCAGTTATCAACCCAAGTTCGTAGCGTTTCTATAAAATTATAGAAACGTCAGTCAAATTCATCGTCTCTTCCATAAACACTCTGGATGTTTTCTCCTTAAATGATGGCGCACGCTGATTGTGCTTCCTCTCGTTTTCAACACATTAAAGGAAATGGAACACTGTACTTCATTGCTATCGCATTTCGTAAAATACTTCTAAACTAGGGAGGTGTCATTTTGCAATACAACCAAAGTCCGAGGACGACAGTAAAAAAAAAAAAAAAAAAAAAAAAAACGACCGTACAGACCAGTTGAGGACAAATCTTGCACACTGCACTTACAAACGCACCGTCTAGAAGGCCACGCCACACGGCGACAGGCACAGTATTGTCTCAGTAATGCTGTACCGATTCTTCTGCCATGTGTTTGTTGCTAGTTCGCATCTGTCACCGTTGTAATTGAAATAACACTGATCGCTTTTCCCACTATCTGTAATAACCCAATCCTTCAAAGACAAGGAAATTTTGCGAATAAAAGTTTTTTCATCCCGTTATTAGTAAAAAAATCTGTTATAACAGAAATCGAACAAATACCGATTAACCCCCGTTTATTCAGAACTAAAATACCGGTACTGGTTTCAATTGCTCGGTTTTCCCATCCCTGATCAGTTGCAGTTTGTTCACCAATGAAATGCCGGATTAATAATGATGTTTTCACGAACAAACACCGCTCAACGTCGTGACACAGCCCACTGCCTTATCGCAAGTCCGAAAATGGCTCTGAGCACTATGGGACTTAACATCTGATGCCATCAGTCCCCTAGAACTTAGAACTACTTAAACCTGACTAACCTAAGGACATCACACATATCCATGCCCGAGGCAGGATTCGAACCTGCGATCGTAGCGGTCGCGCGGTTCTAGACTAAAGCGCCTAGAACCGCTCGGCCACAACGGCCAGCTCGCAAGTCCGACACTGCAAAGGTCAACCAGGGCCTCTACAGTATTGATGAATAAAACAGTTCTTCATAGTTCAGCATTTATTTTGTAAACAACAGACAAAAGTCGCTCATGACTGACTTCGGACATGTTTACACACTGTTGCCAAACTACATTTGGTTGGCATTTACAAAAATTAAAAGTATTGCAGGCCTACGTGACCTGCCACACCAATTGCTATCAGCTGATGTTTGGCATCTACTCAAAATGTATTTAGAACATCACTCTCATCATGTCTCATACCGAAATATAAAGATATAGTTAATAACAAACCCGAAAGCTGGCTCTGACTGCATTTATATTAGTATTCGCGTGCAAGAGTTTTTCTCTTAAATATTAAATTTGTTTGAATTTATATCGATATAGTAGCGATCATGAGTCCACTGTTATACCCTCAGACGTCTCTGACACCTTAGCAAAATGAAATAAGTTAAACCTTTTTCTAATTTTAAAAAGACTGAGAATTTATGTATAAAAGGAATCAAACCGAAGAAATTTTCTTGCTGATTTCAAAACTACTCTGAGATTTTACGAGTCTGTAACATTTATAAAGTTATTTAATATTCAGATTTATATTTCAGTTACATTAATTCAGCTGATGAACTGGGATTACAACTGAACGTGCAAATCGTAATCGTTTGTCCTCCATCATCCTCTGAATAAATAATACTTATTAATTCAGCTGACGCACTGGGATTACAACTGAATGTGGAAATCGTGATCTTTTGTTCTCCATCGTCTTCTGAATAAATAAAACTTTCCAAAACAGTCGTTTCATTGAATGTGAATACTGCGCAATAGTTTCCTTTGTTCATATGTGATACAATTTTTGGAATTGGCCAAATCAGTTGTTCACCCATGAAACCTGTTATGCTACTATGTTCTTTAGTTGTTACAGAGCCCCAGTTCGTGATAGCAAAACCTGGAATGATGAATTAAGCTGGTTTTAACAGTATAAATATGGATTTATGACAGAAATTCTTAAAAAAAACCAATTTCCGAACGGTTTTATTGTATCAGTAGTGTCAGCAAGCAGTCAACAATACGGTACTCTTGTATTTTTTTATAAAAATTGAATTCAAATGATATAAAAATTTCGGTTAGATTCAAAGCGTTTGTTGTTATGTTATCTGATGCTTCTGTCACTTCTTGGTAGAACAACTTCTTAATTGTAAGTGAAAAACACCAAATAGCGTATATTTTACAGTGCTGTACTGTAGAGTAAAGTCAGCTGCGACACCTGACAACAAACTTAATGATTGTAAATGGAAAGCACTAAATTGTGGATGTTCTACGGTGCTGTACAGTTTGCTTTTAGGCGTCGCAATAGAATTTGTATCCACAATCGGTTAAGAAATGCCGGCCGAAGTGGCCGTGCGGTTCTAGGCGCTGCAGTCTGGAACCGCGAGACCGCTACGGTCGCAGGTTCGAATCCTGCCTCGGCCATGGATGTGTGTGATGTCCTTAGGTTAGTTAGGTTTAACTAGTTCTAAGTTCTAGGGGGCTAATGACCTCAGAAGTTGAGTCCCATAGTGATCAGAGCCATTTGAACCATTTTTTATTATGAAATTATATCACTATATGATTGTAACGTAGCAAATTATTATGAGCTGCCATCTGCATTGAAAGCGTAGCGCTTGCCCTGGAGCCGGAGGAGAGTAGATTTTGATTCTAGTGCTGGCATAGCTGATGCTGATTACTGGGCCAAGCGAGCCGTGTACTTGCCTAACGCAGAGTGCAATACGTTACACATACTCTCTATGAATCTGAAGAAGTACCATTAAATATTGCCGGCCGGAGTGGCCGAGCGGATCAGCCGGTACGGTAGCTCAGCGTCTTCGGTCAGAGGGCTAGCTGCCCTCTGTAATAAAAAATTGAGTTAATGGATCAACAACGAACTGAAACGGGTGTCTTTCGACATCCGCCCACAGCAGATACAACGAACGAAAAAGAACAAAATGAGATTTAAAAAAAAGCTGTTCTAGGCGCTACAGTCTGGAACCACGTGACGTCTACGGTCACAGGTTCGAATCCTGCCTCGGGCATGGATGTGTGTGATATGCTTAGGTTAGTTAGGCTTAAGTAGTTCTAAGTTCTAGGGGACTGATGACCTCAGCAGTTAAGTCCCATAGTGCTGAGAGCCATTTTTTTTTCAAATTAAATATTGATCGATCTTTTTCATACTCAGCAGACCAAATGCCGTGGGTAACACAACCATGCTGTTAAAATTTCAAAACAGTAACTCCAATACTTTCGGAGATGTAAATTTCTACCTAAAACACATAATAAACGTGCTGGCATTGTGCAACTACGTTATGGGCTGAATGTGGCCATCTACAGTATCAACTGAAACTTCAACAAGAGGACAGGTTCATATACTCTAATTTTCTGGAATTTTCCTTAGTTTCATTGCCACAGATTCTGACGTAATTAAAATTATTTTGGAAAATAATTATTTCATCGTGTTTCGGTTGTGTGGGAGTTTTTGAGAGACTGGGAGAGTGAATGAAGGACATACGTCAAGTGAGACAGTGATATTTTATTAAAACTGTGTAAATGTATGCGTGAGAAATTTGTTGTGCAATAGGGGAATTTGTGACTTGTGTCCGAGTGAGATTGATTTTGTAAAAGAAAGCCAGAAGGGGAGTTGAGTGTTAAATTTATTAGTAATTTATTTTGTGAAAGGAAATCGTATCTTGTATTCATTAAATTTTATTTAGTTTCGGAATTACGAGAGTTCTAATCTAAATTACTTGTGGTAAACTGATTGTTATTATTATAATTATTACCTTTATTACCAATTCTATGTCATTCACCAGTCACAGCTGGACAGACAGCGTCAAGATACAACATTATCAAAATACATGAATACAACTGTACTACGATAGTAATTTAATACCGCAAGACATATTTAAGTTATAAATTAGATTACGATAATATTACAACAATAAAATAGATACAAGAATATAATGAAATTAAATATAACGGTTGCTGTTGGAGTCATGGAACTGAGCTGCAGCTCAAGTAAACACTATGCTATTACTAGAGACGAATTCTTCAATATTGTAGAAGGGCTGCTCTTTTAGCTTATGCAAAATAGTAGTTTTAAACTGCTCCCATGGTAAAGACTGAATGTCATCAGGTAGAGCATTAAACAATTTTAGGGCCACCATTGGGAAGCTGTTTTGTGTCTTTGCTAATCGACACCTTGTCATGTCGATACTCTCTTTGTTGCGAGTGCTGTATTTGTGAACTTCATTTCTCTTTCTGTAGATATCATGGTTTCTCTCTATGTGGAAGAGACAATTCAATATATACTGGCTGTAAACAGTCAGAACTACTAACCTGGTGCAAATTGGTTTACAGTGGTCTGTTTTTTTGCTTCAAGTAATGATCCTCATTGCTTTCTTTTGCAGTAAAAGCACATTCTTGCAGCCTGCAGAATGGCCCCGAAACAACAGCCCATAACTGATGTGGCTGTGGAACATTGCATAGTACACAGTTAACAGGTACTGTTCTGGTACCATACTTTTCAGTTTCCTCAAGAGATACAGGACCCGTGAAAGTTTGGAACATACATGTTTGGTGTGCTGTTGCCAGGTTAATTTGGTATCAATGAGAAAGCCCAAAAGTTTAACATCTGTTGCGTTTCTCAGTGCTCCAGTATTGCTGAGGCTGCATATAATCTTCTGAGTAGTTTCTTCATTAATTTTCATTTTGTTCATGATAAACCAGGACTTAGCTTCATTGAACAAGACTTCTGCTTGTTGGACTGCCTGTGCAACATTCTCTCCTTTTGAGAACAAGGTTGTATCGTCCACAAACTGCAAGGTGTGCCCATTGGAGCCTATGTCATTTACGATGATAAGGAACAGCAGGGGCCCTATTACCGATCCCTGTGGCACATCATGCTGTAGCTTCTTCTCACCAGAATCAGCTCCTTGCACGGAGACAATCTGTCGTCTGTTTCTCAGGTATAATTCAAGAGTTTGCAGGACAGATCCCCCTATACCATATGTTTTCAGCTTTCTGAACAGGGTCTTATGTGGGATGCAGTCAAATGCCTTTCTAAGGTCACAGAGTACTAGTGCTATAGACTCTTTGTCTTCAAAACCCTGGCTTATGTTTGTAACTAAGTCAAGTACAGCTGTTGTTGTTGACCTGCCGTTCAGAAAGCCATGTTGCACATCACAAAAGAGACTATTTCCTTTAAAGTAACTTAATAGTTGTTCTTTCATTATAGACTCCATCACCTTCGCTAGTACTGGTATTATAGATATGGGCCTGTAGCTTGACACATCATGTGGACTGCCTTTTTTATAAACAGGCACTGTGCGTGCTACTTTCAGGAAGTCTGGAAATTCCCCTGCATGGAGGCTTTTATTTATTACTACCGTTAATGGCTGTGCAATTTCTCTGATTATAGTTTTTAACATAGTACAGGACATGCCATAAATATTAGGGCTCCCTGAAGATTTGTAGCTTTTTACAATTTTTATTATTTCTTTTGGATACACTCTCTTCCACATTACCATGCTGCATTTATTCTCAAATTTCACAGCAGCTGCAGGATCTATTCCAAAGTCAGGTATTTCATCTACTGTGTTTTCCACTATTTTTATAAGTAAACATTAAACTCATCTGGACTGCAATTAGAGAATGAGGTGGGCTTTTTCCTGTGTTCATTAACCAGATCCCATGCTGCTTTACAAGGATTGTGAGCTTCTTCAATAAATCTGGCATTGCTTTCATTCTTTGCTTTTTCTACTTCCTTTCTGTAGATCCTTTTGGTCTGTAAATAACTAGACTACAGTCTACCCTTAATATCTGTATCTTTAGCAGCTTTGACGTTGTCATTTAGTATTTGGACAATACATTTTATTTTGGCTAGTCTGGGAGTATACCATCTCTTTATTTTGTTAGTTTTTTGTCTACATTTTGATTTAGCATTTGAATATCTCTTGGGTTTTAATGGGAAATGTTCATCAAATTTCACTTTAAGGGTCTGGAACATGTGATTGAATGCAGAATTTGGTGGCAATTCATCAATTATTTGGTGCCAATCTATAGAAGACACTGTAGTTTTGAAATCATCTAAGCTTTTCTTTGTAATAATTCTATTTCTGAATACGTAATTTGAATGCCAACTGGGAATTTGTTGTGTACTTACTGAGTTTGTCCATAACTTCATGATTACGGCATGGTGATCTGCTAGTATAGGGTCCACCACGCTTACTTTGTAGTCCCAACTATTTAGGTTTGTTGCAATTGTGCGAAGACAAATAGCTCCTCTTGTTGGTAGAGAGTTTAGCCCATAGCTGCTTACTAAGTTCATGAAAGCTCTTTCTTTATCATTACCTTCTCCTATATGAATGTTGAAGTCTCCACATAAAGCAATTTTTGTCCCTAAGTGCACAAAGTGACACAGACAGCTTTCCAACTGGTTGAGGAAATATTCAAAATTTCCATCTGGGGAACGGTACACAGAAACAACATTTAAGTTGGCATCTGACAGTCCCAAAGCAGCTAATTCTAGGTTTAGATCTACAAAAAGTTTACTTAAGTCAATTTTATTGACACTGAGTTTACTGTTTACATACACAGCCATACCACCATGGATAACAGTTTCTCTACATCATTCATTCACCATTTCTAAATATTCAATGTTTTTGTAGTATTCTGTTTCTGGTTGGGCTAGCCAGTGTTCACAAATACATAATACATCAGGTCTCACTTCATCAACAACCAGTGATAATGTATCAAGTTTTGTTCTGAGGCACTGCACATTTACCCTCGCTATAACTAAGACAGCATTTTCTTCAATGATATTTCCTTTTTCACCAGAATGTTCTTGGTCTTGGGAGTTTATCGCACTCGTGCACTGGGCATACTCCGGAATAAAAAAACGTTGGCTGACACTAGAAATACAGCGAGTATAGAAGTGCTCGAGATTATCTGATTGGCTGCTTAGCATAGTAGCCAATAGGAACTCAGCATTTCCCGCGCATTTGAGTTGGGCTTTGTGCCTCAGTCATGTGAGTCGGCCTGGGGTCTTCTGGTAAACACCTTTGTTAAGCCGCGCTGATCAAATTTGTAATAAAATGAAGAAATTCAGGCGTCTGATAAGTTGTCGTGTTTCTGACGAAAAGCAACTACAGTATTGAGTATTTTGTGGAAGTTTGAGCTTTGTAAGTGGTTTGTTTTAGGAGATATTTGCTTGTGAACATTTCGCGTCGTACATAAACTCCGAGTGGCGTGTTTCGTGCAGATTACGAGATGTTATGGCGATCACTTCTTTACAAGAAGCCTACTGAACGACTGAATGTATTAACTCGTAAGTCAGTGACTTTTTAGGGCGTTCAAAGTATCTGGTCTGACTAAATATCTTCTGGCTACTTTCAGGTTGAACTTGTAAGAGAGACAGTCAGTAACAATGCATAATTGATGTCGGCATATTAAATACAAAATTGATAGCCATTTTCCGTGTTTTAAAGACAATAAACCAACTTAAAGGAAATATTAGACATTTTTTCGTACGAGTATGCAAGGATCCCGAACGTTCGATAGTTTAACTGACTTTCAATCACACACATCCATGCCCGATGCGTGATTCGAACCTGCTTTTGTCGGCTAAGCCTAGGGAACGATGATCTCAGCAGTTTGGCCCCATAGAAACTTACCAATAATTTCCAACTGCCCATGGACAGTAGTTATGTGGCCTTTGCGTGGTAAGTGTTTAGTCGAATTTTCGTCAAGGCTGCTTTTGTCGGCTAAACCATTATCTACTATCGCAGAGTGAAGCGGCAAACAACCTGAAACTTATCGAGGTAGGTGGACTGATTGTTTAAAGGATAGTGAGAGATCAACCCGCCTGCGCATGATCTATTACCGTAGCACATATGTACAAGTGGAAAAGAGTAAAAAAAAGTGTAAAATTTTTGAAAATAAATTCAGTTGAGAAAGCTTCAAGCAACCATTACGGACTTCAGACAATACGGAAAAAAATTGACACAGTTGTTATAACCAACGATCCAGATACAACCGACAATGCGTGTTGTCCCCCATTTTTCTCGCTGTTCATCGTAATTACAAAGAAAATTGTTTCTTCAGATGTGACTTTAGAAAAATAAATTACCTTTTTAGGCTCACCTTGTGGTACTACAGTCTGGGGCGTTGCTATAGAGCTATTTCTAGAATAAGAGACTACCGAAACGATACGGTCATTATTTTAGCGCACATCTCTCCCTCACCCAACAAAGAAATGTTTTATACAGATGGGTCCGAAAATGTTTTATTTGCGTGTTAGAACTCATTTTCTACGTTAGTTACCGCAGGCAACTCTTTCTTTTTATTAATTGTTAAAAACGTCCTCCGTTAGCACTGATAGATGTGTTAGAACACCCGGTCGAATTGAATCCCGGATGCGCAAGTGTATTCCTCGCGGAGCCTTCCACATTATCGGAACGAACTTTCCGCATCTTGTGCCAGGGTTCGATACACGAGACTTTAAAATACACCCACAGATAAAATTCTAGTGCTCTTAGGTCCGAAGAACTTGGATACCAGGGATTTTGTCTAATTTCCCGCCCTTCTGTTACGGCACCTGTCATTCAGAAGTCGATAGGCAGTAACACTGAAATTAGGTGGAATTTCATAGCAAGTGAAGTGCATGTTTCGACGCACCGCTGAAGACGAATCTTCTAGCAGCTCAAGTTTAGTATCTTCTGAGAAAATATTGTAAGTTCAGCCGTTGAACTTAAATTGAAGAACAAGAGGCACTAATCATCAACAACCACCCCAGCCCAAACACTGATAGAACATCTTATTTGATGACATTCACTAATATATCATGAGAAGTCATGTAAACCCATACGTGTTGAATGCGTACATTTATAAGCTGATAACTCTTAAACGACGGCTCATACGTAAAGAGCACAGTTCCATTAAAATAAGAGTGAACACGTTGTTGAATTATCAGCTACCGGTGGTGCTTGTACGAGTAGTATCGATGCATCAGGCTTTCATGTAACACTCGGCAGTCAGTTGTCCGACATTGCTTGTTACAGCCACTTGTCACAAGTAGCAAGGTTAAACGCCCCATGCTCCCTAAGCCGACGGTCTATTGTCTGAAACGTCCTTCTGCATCTATGTTCTTTAAACTTCTTGTGATGCGAACGTTGAGGGGCACGGCCATAACAATATCCTAACCCATACATAAAATGGATATCTGCCAATGCTGCATTTGTATACCCTTCCATTGCACAATGCAGGAAAATGACCCGCTGATTAGTACGGGTAAACAGTTAAGTCCTCGCCAAAGTCCGTAATCATTACTTAAATGCTGATGCAACTTGTTAATAAGCTAATGAAATGATTCGCATGTAGTTTTAAGACATTTAGCTTGATTTCCAAAATCGTAGTATAGTACATGAGAGCACTATTAGTTTGTATCAAGAATGTAGGAAGTAACTTGCTGTGTCAACAATACAGGAGTATGCGGGTGGCTGCTAGCACTACGCACCATCGTTACTTCTATTCGAGTCCTCTTGTGTGAACTTCCGCCAACTGTTGTCCTGGCTTGGCACGCTTCTCGTTTAATGTTAGAATCACTCTCTGTAGTGTGCTCCTTGTAAATATTGGCAGTAAACTTGTTTCTCTCATGATATTTTGTTTAGTGAAACATTATACGCAATAGTGTGATGAAAAGTATTAATAAAAATAATGAGTCTAGTTATGTCGCAATGTTTCTATTGTTAATTAACCGATGAGTCCTCAAAATTCAAGAGACAAATACTACAAATCCTCTTGCTGTGGCACTAGCTGAACGTGGTCTACATATTTAGAAGGAGAATGAGGTGTTACACAACGCAACAAATAACATGTGCCACATATCAACATTACCTTCGGTGAAAGGGAACATAAAACGCTGAAGGTGGTCCTAAAAATTACAGCTTAACCAGACATAACACTAGTGTCCCATCGAACATTCGGCCACCTTCGACCAAAAATTCGGCTTCGGCCAAAATATACCGAAGTTTTCGCCGAAGCCGACGGTTTCTAGCAAGCGCCGAAATCGAACAGTTAGAACAGCGCATGCGTGGTGGACACCCGCAACAGTCGCGAAGCTATTATATACTTCGCGCGGACTGTAGTATACTGCAGTCGTCAGTAAATACTATATTCTATTTAATTTCTGAAAATAAAGCATTTTATGTACGGACTGCTCAAAATATTCTTCTTGTGTCCTTTACATTTATATACTGGTAGGTTAGGATCTTAACGTCATTGTTCTCCTTAAGTATGAAGAAACCGAACTAACGAAAAAAAATTGTTAATTTTAAACCAAAGACCATTTATTTGGTTAAAAGAGGGCTTTATGTGATAAATGAGTGTCGTGTTGCGTATTCTATTACTCTATACACTTGGAAAACCAAAAAATGAAGTTCTGCTTTTCTTCATCTTTACATACTTACATGCTAAATAGGGTAGATGCTCGGGTGTTGCACCTTTTTATTCATATCGTTTGAGCTGAATGTAAAATGGGGCATTTGTTGGCCTCACATATTTTCTTTTTGAAAAAAAAAAAACGTGTATTTTGTTTCAACATGGTTGGCTGCTGTTTGTGAGAATTTTAGGACGAACAATAAATTCGCAGGACATGCAGGCATCTCATGGCACAACGAGCACTCCGGAAAAGTAATAATAATAATGAATGATAGTAACAATAATAATAAATTAACTTTTCATGCCGGCCGGAGTGGCCGAGCGGTTCTAGGCGCTTCAGTCTGGAACCGCGCGACCGCTACGGTCGCAGGTTCGAATCCTGCCTCGGGCATGGATGTGTGTGTTGTCCTTAGGTTAATTAGGTGTAAGTAGTTCTAAGTTCTAGGGGACTGATGACCTCAGAAGTTAAGTCCCATAGTGCTCAGAGCCATTTGAACCATTTTTAACTTTCCAAAGCCCCAAGAAATTTGCAATTTTAGGGAAATGGAAACAGCGAACAACATTTTCTACTTTTTGTTCCAGTAAGAATAACTTCGCTATTGCGAATTGCCTTGCCTTTATTAATATGTATTTTAGTGTAAAACGTGGTAAAAAGTTGTAGAATATCCATTTCGTAGGCCACATTCGTCGATGCGAACGCATGGAAACCCGTTTAGTCGACCAACACGGTGGGAAGTACTGTGACCACCCAGTCGGCCGACGATATGGGTCGACGTCTGTCGAAAATAATCTGATGACCGTTGTCGGTTGCACTGTGGCCGTACCCTTATACATGCATGGATTTTTTTTAACTAATCAGAAATTCATATTTGCGTCCTCACTGATCTAGTAGCTCGGGCTTGCGGGTTCGAATCCCGTGAGTAGATGTGGGTGTGATGAGCACGAGCATTTATACCAATAGCATGGTTTTTCTGGCTGTTTAAGTATGTTTATTACGTTGTCTAATCACCATAGTACAACCTTCGGATTAGTTTGGGGCTAGAGATGGTTATTGTGACTGTTGAAAGATTTATTTGTTAATTATCTGCTCTTTCGCTTACATTTTGGCTTCTGTGAGACTAAATCCCACCTGGCAATATTTTTGAAAAAATGACAAAGCAACTTGTACAGTATGTAGTAGATCACTGTCTCCTGGTAGTCCCTTACCAAAAAAAAAGAAAAAACAGACCATTACGAATTTTAAAAATCATTTGTCAAAACTTCATAAAAGTGAATGGGCAGCTTATTGTAAGACAAATGAAAAACACCGTAGTTTGATTAGAAAAGATCCATACATACTTAACTTTTCACAAGACAAAAAGGTAGTCAAACAATCTACTTTACTGGATATAATTGAGAAAAAAGTAGCTCCCCCGTGGCCTGATAATCATCTGATATCGTTGCTATTCGATAAAATTGTTGTGGATCTCATTATCGTCGACATGCTGCCATACAACGTTGTTGAAGGAGATGCATTTCGTAGGCTCAATTTGACTGATCCTGACAGTTCATCCAGGTACAGGAAAAAGTCTGGGAAATATTTTAGAACGACTTTAATGCCAGTGACGTACGAGAAAATGAAAGGAAAAGTCGTACTCCTTTTAGAAAAAGTTGAATGTTTCAGCTTTACCACTGACGTATGGACTAATCCATCAAAGACTGTGCTCATTGCTGAGTTGCACAGTCAACTTCACAAGCTAGTATCTTGGTACTAGATCATGCAGGACAGCATGTTTTAGAGACACCTAACCAAATTATTGCCGAATTTAATTTAACAAATATAACCGACATGGATACCTGCGACAATGCTTTCACTATGCAAGCAGGCATGCGTTGCGGAAACTTTGTTTGTACCGGATGCATAGCTCATACACTGCAGCTAGTTATTCATGATGTTACACACATCAAAAAAAGGTTTTGCATCACCTCGGTTCTTAGAGTTCCGGAACCTGTACAGAAAACTGGAACAGTGATCAATATAAACATCTGTTCCACCCTTTTTATTGCTCATGAAAACCACAAATAGCATAGTGTACCACCATACAGCGAGATCTTCAGAGGTGGTGATCCAGATTGCTGTACACAACGGCACCTCTAATACCCCGTAGCAAGTCCTCTTGCATTGATGCATGCCTGTATCCGTCGTGGTATACTATCCACAAGTTCATCAAGGCACTGTTGGTCCAGATTGATCCACTCATCAACAGAGATTCGGCGTAGATCCCAAGTTGTGGTTGATGGGTCACGTCGTCCATGAAAAGCCCTTTTCAATCTATCCCAGGCATATTCAACAAGGTTCATGTCTAGAGAACATTCTGATCACTCTAGTCGAGCGATGTCGTTATCTTAAAGGAAATCATTCACAAGATGTGCTCGATGGGGGCGCGAATTGTCGTATATGAAGACGAATGCCTCGCCAATATGCTGCCGATATGAATGCACTATCGGTCGGAGGATGGCATTCATGTATCGTACAGCCGTTACGGCGCCTTCCATGACCACCAGCGGCGTACCTCGGCCCCACATAATGCCACCCCAAAATAGAAGGGAACCTTCACCTTGCTGCACTCGCTGGTCAGTGTGTCTAAGGGGTTCAGCCTGACCGGGTTGCCTCCGAACACGTCTCCAACGATTGTCTAGTTGAATATGCGACACTCATCGGTGAAGAGAACATGATGCCAATCCTGAGCGGTCCACTCGGCATCTTATTGGGCCCATCTGTACCGCGCTGCACGGTGTCATGGTTACAAATATGGTCTCGCCATGGACGTCGGCATTGAAGTTGCGCATCATGCAGCCTATTGCGCACAGTTTCAATCGTAACACGACGTCCTGTGGCTGCACGAAAATCTTTATGCAACATGGTGCCGTTGCTGTCAGGGTTCCTCCGAGCCATACTCCGTAGGTAGCGCTCATCTACTGCAATAGTAGCCCTTGGGCAGCCTGAACGAGGCATGTCATCGACCGTTCCTGTCTCTCTGTATCTCCTCCATGTTCGAACAACATCGCTTTGGTTCACTCCGAGACGCCTGGACACTTTCCTTATTGAGAGCTCTTCCTGGGACAAAGTAACAATGCGGACGCGATCGAACGGCGGTATTGAACGTCTAGGCATAGCTGAACTACAGACAACACGAGCCGTGTACCTCCTTCCTGGTGGAACGACTGGAACTGATCGGCTGTCGGACCCCCTCCGTCTAATAGGTGCTGCTCATGCACAGTTGTATACATCTAGTCGGGTTTAGTGACATCTCTGAACAGTCAAAGGGACTGTGTCTGTGATACAATATCCACAATCAACGTCGATCTTCAGGAGTTCGGGGCACCGGGGTGATGCAAATTTTTTTTTGATGTGTGTATATTCAAAGACGCTGCTGTAATGGGTGTAATAAAAAATGTTGCAAAATTTTAGATCATTTTAAAAGAAGTGAACAAGCTTCCCGATATTTAAACACGTTCCAAGAAACATGCAACTTACCCAAACACGTTTTTGGTTCAAATGGCTCTGAGCACTATGGGACTCAACATCTTAGGTCATAAGTCCCCTAGAACTTAGAACTACTTAAACCGAACTAACCTAAGGACATCACATACTCCCATGCCCGAGGCAGGATTCGAACCTGCGACCGTAGCAGTCCCGCGGTTCCGGACTGCAGCGCCAGAACCGCACGGCCACCGCGGCCGGCCCAAACACGTTTTTATTCATGATACTGAAAACCACTGGAAGAGCACTTATTTAATGTCGGAGAGGCTTGTTGAAAAAAAAAAATTGCTATCAATTTGTACACGTCAAGACGCGGTGGGATAATATCCGTAACTGTAGAAGAATGGGTACAGATAAGCTACTGTATAACAATATTTATGCTTTGATCAAGTAACACTTGATATTTAAAGCGTTTCTTCATCAGTATCTTTAGTAATACCAATAAACGTCACGCTTAATTCAAAGCTGACAACAAAAGCTGAAGCTCCTACAAATGTAAAACTGTTCAAGACCTAGTTGTGCGAGTCTGTTAACAGGAGATTTTCTTAGCAAGAAATAGTCCACATTTATTGATTGTAACTCTAATAGATCCCCGTTTTAAAACTAAGTATTTGACTAGTGATGAAACGAAATACACGAAGACTGAAATATTATCATTTCTACGACAGAATGAGTCTCGGTCAAGTCAAATAGTTCGTAGATGTAGATGAGCTTAGACCTTCCTCTTCAACGTCAGATTCAGATATCGAAAATGCATCCTCAAAAAATGATGATGATTTATGGGATTCAGATGACAAACTTGCATTACCTGTCACAAGTGACAGTTGGGTTTGGAACATCACTATCCTCCTTTTGAAGAACATCTAACATATTTTTTAAAAGAACCGTTGTTTCTGAGGAGTGCCGACATTTATTAATATTGGGTTTGTAGCCCATAATTTATCTGCTGCTGCTATTAGTGTTCCTAGTGAGCAACTGTTTAGTGCAGCGGGATAGATATATGCGGGCAGGCGATCTAACTTGATTGGTGAAATTTGGACAAATTATTATTTTCAGCTTACTACATAAGACTGTTTAACTTTGATTATTAATTCTTTTTCACTGACAGATATCAAAACGTTAATGGAAATTTAAGATTAATTTGACGATTCATTTGGTATTATTATGTGTTTTTCAAATTGTAACTGTTCAAGTACTTTTTTTAAGTAAATAAATATTATAAATGACTTTATTTCAAAGTGTTATTTCTGACACGTTGCAAGATAATTTTAACCATCACGTTAAATTGTTTATATTACATTTAAAAAAATCATTATTTTAATCACATGTTGTTACCAATTTTGAACGGAATTTCTTGGGGCTATTAAACCTTCGGGTTCGACCGAAGGTAAGTCGATAGCCGATTAATCGTCTTCCGCTTGGCCAGAGGGCACTTTGAACATTTCATACATTAATATGACCACTGGATATTTTCGACGTCAGCGTGCAGTAACCACTTACAGACGGCAGGTGGTAGCACTAGCAGTGGAGGGTATACAAAGGATGTTCGGCGGACGCGGAAAACAGTGCAGTCGTGTCGTAATGCGGAAACGGAGCGATTTAGTTGACGTCGAAAACGGCATGATCATAAGTTCAAATGGTTCAAATAGCACTGAGCACTATGGGACTTAACTTCTAAGGTCATCAGTCCCCTAGAACTTAGAACTACTTAAACCTAACTAACCTAAGGACATCACACACATCCATGTCCGAGGCAGGATTCGAACCTGCGACCGTAGCGACCGCGCGGTTCCAGACTGTAGCGCCTTTAACCGCTTGGCCACCACGGCCGGCTGATCATATGTTTTCTGGTCAAGGATGGAAGAATTTTCGAAACGGCTAAGTTTGTAAACTCTTTGAGTGCCGCCGTGGTTACCGTACACCACACATGGCAAAATGGCGCTATCCAAAACTGGTGCAGAGGCAACCGTGGTGCAATACGGGCCATAGATGTCAGGGGTCAATGACGGTTGCAGATATGTATGCAGGTGAATATACGTGCAATTGTTGAGCGACTGATCACCCAGATGAACCAAGGGGCTACCAACAATGTCTCCTCATTGCCAATTCAGGGAATGTTGCTGTATATGGGCCTCTGCAGCAGGTGCCTGGTTTATGTACCCATGCTGACTGCTGTTCATCGGGGACAAAGACTGGAATTAGCATTCCAGAACTGCAGCTGGACGTCCACTGAGTGACAACAGGGGGCCTTTTCAGATGTATCACGTTTTATGCTGCATCGGACAGATGGCCGTTGGCGTCCTAAGGATCCAGGCCGGACTAGGAAGTTTTTGGTCTGGTGACTGTTTTCGTGGCATTCCCTGGGTGATCTCGTCATTCTGGAAGGCACAACCGATCAACACAAGTATGCTTCTATGCTTGGTGATCATGTCCACCTCTACATGCAGTTTGTTTTCTCCTCGGCATAATGACATATACCAGCTTGATAACGCAACGTGTCACACAATGCACGTGGGTGGTTCGAAGAGCAGCAGGATGGGTTTACCCCACTCCTTTGGCCACCAGACTCCTCGTTTTTAAGCCAAGACGAGAATCTCTTAGAGCAAAGGGTCATAAACCGAGAAACCTATCACAGCTGGCCACGGCACTGGAGTCGGAACGGCTTCACATCCTTATAGAACCTTCCAGAGGCTCAGTGACTCTCTTCCTGCAAAAGGTGGTTATCCGGACATTTGACAGGAGCTCATCTTAATGTGACTGGACCCTGTATAGCAGAGTTTCACGTGATTTGCTGGTAAATTCTGTTCTGTGTGTTCTCCGTGATTCATGCACAATGAGGAGTTATAGAAAATGAGTTCTTACATGTTGATAAGCATTCCTGACCCAGGTCTACGTAACATATTGTTTTCTCGTATGGGGAATGTGTGATGAGGCTTTGGTGGTATTTTTCTGCGATGTCCCATATGATGACGGAGCGAACAAATTACTGCTATAGTCTCCTGCGCCGACTCCGTTATTTCCTACTCATCAACGAACAAGATGAAGTTACAATTAGAAGGAATGAAGCTTTAGACTTTGACGTTTTATTGAAGTTGATATCACGACAGATGGGGCATAAGCTTAGAATGAATATGGATGAGGAAGGAAATCGGCCATAGCCTGTCAAAAAACTAAATAAATTATAAATAAGAAAATAAAGAATAAAATAAAAATAAAAAAACCATGAGGCAGGTCAAAATGAAAACAGGTATCCAGAAATGGTGTGAAAGATATCAAAATAATCTAACGGTGCTAGCTGATGTACCTCATATTGTAGAAAAAGATATCACTGACAATGAAATCATCATAGAATTAGATAGGAAATACCATTAACAGGTATTTAGGAATTTTTCATGGATGAAGGCAAAATATTTGAAACACATCTAAATCTTTTATACAAAAAATCGTCAGAATTGATGTATACGATCGATATTACAGTCACAAAAGTCTTTAGAATTCCAGTTAGCATTATAAAAATTTACAATGAGATACTTTCGTCAAAAGTACCAGTGACCGTACATTGATGCAAACGGTATACGAAAATAAATGTTGTTAAAAAGCAAAAACGTCTATATCTCAATGTCACAGTCAACCTCCAGATGAAGAAGAGTGACTCTTATTATTGTCTGCGAAGTTCAAAATGGTTCAAATGGCTCTGAACACTATGGGACTTAACATCTTAGGTCATCAGTCCCCTAGAACTTAGAACTATTTAAACCTAAGTAACCTAAGGACATCACACACATCCATGCCCGAGACAGGATTCGAACCTGCGACCGTAGCGATCGCGCGGTTCCAGGCTGAAGCGCCTAGAACCGCTCGGCCACATCGGTCGGTTGTCTGCGAAGTAGTGGCGTTCAGAAGGTATATGCAGTTACTAGCCCCCAAGCGATATGAGAAAATGAACTGAATAAATGGATCGCTACAACTGAGGACAGATCTCTCCTATGTACTACGATGGACGGTTACTTCACCGTACTGGTAGACATTTGGAACACAATAGAGCAGGGGAGCCCAGCCGGACATGTATTCGACAAGTCTTTGGTGCTTTCCCGGAAGTATGTGGCACCAGGTGTTCTCACAAAGGTTACGCAATACCCGTCAATTACGGGTCAGTGCTTAGTGGGCGTGGAGTTGGCATATCTTTATCCGCCTCCAAGACAAAGAGGTTTAAAGTTACCCTACTTGTACACAAAAAATACGTTCGTAACGTCCGTTGTAAGGTGGAAACGTAGCAGCACGCAGAAATATAATATGTCTCCATTATTATCACAAGGGTCTTGGAAACTTCATGTAGTAGTACTGAAGCACATGCAAAGTTTTTGTGTAGATAAAATCAGGTCTGAGATGTAAAATTAGTTTTGAATTATTTCAGTTTGACATAAGTAAATTATTAAAATTTTACTGAGCTGTGAAGTTCTTCTCATATGAGTGACATGCCCTGCTGCAGCAGGATAATGAAGGGAACCAGCGGAAAAATGCTCCTATCGGGACACAAAAAAGGCTAATACGCTTCTGTTTTAAAATATTCTGACTAAAATGTGCGGTATCAGCTGCCCTGTTCTACCTTGTTCAGCACTTTTAAAAATTTTCCAAGAAATTTTGGCATGCGAACATATCGCTCTTTTTTGTGCTGAGGGGAGGAAGAAATAGTGACAGAGGGAAAGAGACAGGAATGGCGACTGTTGTTGTGGTACAGAAAGAGCGAAGAAGCCAACGGCAGTGTGATAGAAAGAGAGACATAGTGGAATATTGTTGGCAGTGACGTAACAGCTAGGAAAAGAGTGAAGAAGACAGTGCCAGTGGGAGAGGAATAAAGAGAAGAAGAAATTGGAAGTGAGTGAGAGCCATAATAATGAGAGACAGTCTATAACAATGACAGCGAGGAAGAGAGAGATGGTGGCAGTGAGAAGAGGCAGAAGCAGTGGAAGGAATGAATCAGATGGTAGCAGTAAGAGAGAGAAGAGGGAGACAGTAGCAGTAGAACAGAATGAAATAGACTGTGGCTGTGAGACAGGAGACAGTCATAGAGCGAAACAAAGAGATAGTGACAGTGAGTAGGACTGAATAACTGAATGAAAATGGGCAAGTGGGAGTGGATGGATATTAGCGACTTCCAGCGGTCGACTAGTAGGTGTGAGCGAGTTACAGTTAGGAGAGCTTGTGGAAGTGAGATGTGAGTTGCATGTTAAAAAGAGTATGAATATGTTCGCAATCCAGAAGTTTTGAGATAAATTTTAAAGGTGCTGAGGAAGGTACAATGACGCAGATGGAACCCCACATTCACTCAAAGTCTTTTTAACAGTCTTTTTTTGTTTGTGCTCCGATACATGGGCGCCATACAATAGTTTGTAAGGGATGGGGGAATAGAGCTGGGGATATGAAATATGTTTAATATTTTAGATGAAAGCCGGCAACTTGTAAGTAGCTATAAAAAATTCCAGTTCCGATCACACGAAAAACCTGCGTAATACTGACTTTTCAGTCATTTTATTGAAAGAAAAACACCTGACTAGACAATATATCTTTCCTTCGCTTGAGACCTACGGGGGTAGCCCCCCTCCCCCCCCCCCCCCTTGACTCCAGGTGTGAAACCCTTGCTCCAATAGGTGCATACTTCCGCTTGTAGAATAATACTGCCCTGATTGGCCTGCGTCCGTAGCGCGTTGCACGTTTCGAGCAGCCGCTCGCCTGACAGTATATCCGGACACGACCCTCGACCTGGTGTAGGATGAAACGTGATTCATGATCTACGGTGCAGTTTCGATGATTTCGTGACCACTACAGTCATAACTGACGATGCCCCACTCGTCTCTGTTCTGCTTGCACACTTTTCTTACCACCTCACGTTCCCGTAACGCCAACAGGCAGTATTCCATCTCGCGGAGAGCAGAGGTTATAATGTTTCGGATCGTTAGTGTACATTGATGGATATTAGTGAGTGAAGAGAGAGCTGCTCGTACATTAGCTCCAGTGTATCGGTGAGGATGTAGGAAAACTGATCCTTAATGGCTACACCTGTACGACATCCATAGACAAAACGACTAAGTGCTTCAGTACTTCAGCGTACAGTTTTCACACTCGTGAGGCCAAGTCTGACGAGGTTCCAGGAGGCCGATAAACACCTAGTTGTGCATGCAAACACACACGTGATGATCGCACCTTGAATTTCAGGATTATCAGAGAAAAGGCCAATTGTTGTGACTCTCGTATCGTGCGCTGTCGCCAAAAACAGTTACGCAGTCCAGGAACGGAAACATTATGTCGATGACATCGACAGTTCCCCGTACAGTAGCAACGAGCGAGATGGCACTGGAGTTTGTCCAAGAGTAGTCGTGATGTAGTTTTTATATGGATTCTCTAATTCGTTTCGGACATAACTCAGGGTGATCGGTTGAACACTACGACCTAACGCACTCTTTCTCAAGCGAAAACCTGGTCCAACTGAGCTGTTGTTCATTACTGACGAGTTCCATGTCGAAAAGTCGTCAATTTCCAAATGATTTTATTTGTTGAGAATATTACGGAGCCGCCAAGAAGGCCACTGACGTAAGTATGTTGTTTGCTTTCCCACAACATCTGCAAAACCAACTCAGAGCCAAATATTCATAAATATCTGTCCTATTCCATTCGCATATAGGGCCATAATGAAGGTGCAGCACGTTAGGGCTCCGCGAAAGAAATAGAAGCACGAGTCAATAGTTAATCTGGAGAGGTACATGAGCTCTCCTGTCGCTCTTGTTCGTATCTTCTGCCTCAGAGAAGAAGCCTTTCTCTAGACTCCTTACAGTAAACGCATAATGTTGTCATTTCGTCGAAGTAACATCATACAGAAACAACTGCTGCCGAACGGACGTCCACAGCTAACACGATCTGTTTCACAATAGTGCTCTTGGCTCACAGTGGGATAAATTTATTAATATTTACAGTAATTACTATCGAAATAAATGGTTCAAATGGCTCTGAGCATTATGGGACTCAACATCTGAGGTCATCAGTCCCCTAGAGCTTAGAACTACTTAAACCTAACTAACCTAAGGACATCACACACATCCATGCCCGATGCAGGATTCGAACCTGTGACCGTAGCGTCGCGCGGTTACAGACTGAAGCGCCTAGAACCACTCGGTCACATTGGCCGGCTCGAAATAAATACTTCCTTTTTTTCATATAACTGGTCAAAATACGCAGGGTGAATATTAACAAAACCGATAAACTGCAGGGACGGGTTCCTGACAGGAAATGGAGGGAAAAAGGTCCTGTGAACATGTGTCCGGAAATGCATCGTTGCCACGGTGGATGGCGCTAACGAATGAAAGTTCCACTGAACAATGCCGTGTGTTCCTTGTGTGTTGCAAGAGGAGGAGGAGATTAGTGTTTAACGTCCCATCGACAGCGAGGTCATTAGAGAGGGAGCACAAGCTCGGATTAGGGAAGGATGGAGAAGGAAATCGGCCGTGCCCTTTCATAGGAGCCATCGCGGCATTTGCCTGAAGCGATTTAGGGAAATCAAGGTAAACCTAAATCAGGATCGCCGGACGCTGGTTTGAACCGTCGCCCTCCCGAATGCGAGTCCAGTGTGCTAACCACTGCGTCACCTCACTCGGATTATGTGTTGCAGAATGTGTGACTGACACTATGTACTGCAAGCAGCAGAATGGTCCGGTATTCATCTCAGGAACAAACCGAGATGATGTTTGTGTACGGCAAGCAGATGATTCAAATGGCTCTGAGCACTATGAGACTTAACTTCTGAGGTCATCAGTCCCCTAGAACTTAGACTTAAACCTAACTAACCGAAGGACATCACACACATCCATACCCGAGGCAGGATTCGCGGTTCCAGGCTGCAGCGCCTAGAACCGCTCGGTCACCCCGGCTGGCCAAGCAGATGGGAGCGGTAGAGAAACAGCACGGCTGTACCAAAAGAAGTACCCTCACAGACACCAACCACATCAAACGGCATTTCAAGCCCTTTTTGGGAGTTTGTGTGATCATGGGTCCTTTCAGATAGACGAACGTACAGGGCGTTGAAATGTTGTGTGATGTGGTTCGTGCCTGCGAGGGTAGTTGTATTGGTATAGCCGTGCTGCCTCTCAACCGTTTTCATCTGCTTGGCCGTAACGAACACCATCTCGGCTTGCTCCCGAGATAAATACCGGACCGTTCTGCTACTTACAGTACGCTGCGTCAATCATACAGTCTACAACACTCAAGGAACAAACGTCACGTAATTAGAATTATATTAATACCGTCAGCTGCTAACGGGCGTTTATATATAGCAACGGGGACAGGTGAAAATGTGTGCCCCCACCGGAACTCGAACCGGGGATCTCCTGCTTACATGGCAGACGCTCAATCTATCTGAGCCACCGAGGGCACAGAGGAGAGCGCGACTGCAGGGACTATCTCGCGCACGCCTCCCGCGAGACCCACACACTCACCTTGTATGTCCACACACTACATTCGTAGTAGCCCACCCTAACACACTCATTACTCGTGGAAGACATTCTTACCAAGTCCCGTAAGTGTTTGGGGAATATGTGTGCATCCGCACAGAAGAAGGAGGTCGTGGCCGGTATTGCCAGAACTATATACTTACATGGATATGGTGTCTGTTCTTTCTGACATGTCCGAAAGAACAGACACCATATCCATATAAGCACATAACACGTGGTCAGAGGAACCTTCATTCGTTAGCGCCATCTACCGTGGCAACGATGGTCTTCCGGACACATGTTCATGGACTCTTTTTCCTTCAGGAATCCGTCCTGCAGTTTGTCGGTATTATTAACCTTTACCTTGTATAAACAGACCTATCACTCATTGCACCAAATGAAAATTTTGTGCAAGCATTTGTGGATTTCCCTGCAATCGTTCAATGACGATACTTTTTTTGTAGACAGAAGCACAGCTGGCGAACAATCTGATAGTGCTGCTGACCCTATGTGATAAATGAGATATGTATAGTGAGAACGTTAGAAGTCTTATAATGCTTCGAATTCAAATTGGCTTAAGAGCGTAAAAATATTATTTCTTGAAATATCTTGTTGCAGCATACTATATTTGAAGTCAGGTGTCGTGCAGTGTCGGTAGTAGTGAAATTAGCGTATTAGTATAGTGAAAGTATTGTTTATAACGCCATAATTCAGTAAGACAAAAGTTTAACGTAGATTACTATAATACAGTACAATATATTTCAGACTGCTGTCGTGTAGTTCTTTTTTACGAGTAAGTATTTATTAAGATTTAGCTTTTCTTTAATGAAGAATGAACATTCAGTAAACTAAATTATCATCAAGATCTACGGTAAACAAAACATGACAAGTTACATGTAACATGTCTAATTTAATTATTTTATCTATAATGCCTTGATACCTTCGAGACTGTGTGGAACGATGGTAAAAACGCAAGTATTCACAACGTCGTTGAATGAATGATTTATTTAGTCGTGCATACTTGCCTATAAATGGCAGCATCTGTTTATCGTGTAAATTATATAATGTCTCTCCTTTAAGAATAGGGAATAAGTAAAGGTGTTTTTTATGCTTACTGTTTAAAAAAAAAATGTGCCGGCGGAGGTTCGAGTCCTCCCTCGGGCATGGGTGTGTATGTTTGTCCTTAGGTTAATTTAGGTTAAGCTTAGGGACTGATGACCTTAGCAGTTAAGTCCCATAAGATTTCACACACATTTCAACATTTTTGTTAAAAAAATTAAAGGAGAAATAGTTAAAAATTTGCACAAGATAGCTAAAAGAAATCGTTCACCCTACGAAATTGTGACATCTTACTGTGTATATTTCTTTTTGTAATCTTTACATTGTCAATGTGCCAAAACGAACGGAATAACGTATTTAAAAGGGCACAGAAAATACAATGATATTGTGAGCTTAAAACGCATAGTACAAGACCATCGATATGCTACAATGGGCGAAGGTCAATCTGTTATTAATTTTGCTTCAAATAAAAGAAAAAGAGTGCAGGGAGCGATGTAAATATGAAGTCACACAAAAGATTTACATTGTGAGTCTTCAACGGATCTTTCTGTACAATACTCTTTTATGTTTCCAAGCTACATTAAATTTAATAAAGTTGGAAGGAAATAATGTAGAATTCAATTAGTAATTTGACGAACTGCATAATATAAAGGGAGGCAGCCAAACAACAAACAGCGATTCTGAGAATTTCCGGCTGACAAAACAGTAGGGCAAATCCCTCTGTACTCGAGAGAATAAGGCTAAAATAGGTAGATCCACTCCAGCGGAATGAATGTACGAGCTAGTTTGCCTCGTGGCGGCTAATTAACTGGGAAACTAAGGAGAGCAGGTAGCGCTCCGGCGCTCGTGTAACAGCCACGCGCGCTTAAATAACACCGCCGACGTCACAGCCAGGCGGCTCCTGATTGGCTAACAAGAAGCTGCGTCCATGAGCTACCAATTAGCCACAACGTCAGCGGACGCTACTAGCTTCGAGATTTTCAGAATACAGAATCATGTTATAGAATTATATCTGATGTCCTAGAATATACTGAAAAGACGTCTTCAGAAAACTTAGTATTTTGGCAACTGTTTCACAATACACAAATTCGTTACTGTTCTTTGTCGTTCCAGTATCTTTCTTTCCTTTAAAAAAAATGTGCAAGGAATGAATATAACATTAGGATTAAAAACAACCACAAATACTCTTACATCAAGGGCTTAACGTTAGTACAGAATATACTATTTCTCTTGGGCAAGTTCTTCTCGTATGTAAGGTGGATTGCGGAGTGTAGATATACATGTAGAGATGTTTTCGCATAAATTAATAATTTTAATGTTTCGGTAACTTTATAACTAATGTTCGCTCTGTAATACAGTAATATTTTACGATATTAAACAATTTCATTGTACTACAGTTAAATAAAATTTGCATCCTTGACTTCATTTCACATCTAAGAGATCTGTCTCGCCGGATCCATGGAATATGACTAAGGTAACGTAGTGTTGGAAGGAAAACCTAAGGCATCCACCGCATGATCCTCGTAAAATGTTGTTCAAAATGCCAGATAATATGCAGGTTTTTCATTGCTTGGCGAGAAAACTTCGCAGAAATTCCAAATTAATAACATGTAACTTTTGTCCTATCAGTAACCGAGAGTGGACTACTTGGAGCTGTCTGTTACCTTCGCTGTCATTAAGAAATGTCAGCAGTATAGCCCATATGATGGACGTTGAGACATGAAATGCTAGCGTCTCACCTTCAGTAACATAAATTTGAGGGACACACTACAAAGTGTCCACACTAATAAGCAACTATGCCTGTTGTCTGTGCAAGTTAGGTTTTATTATTTTTTAATTTCACTAACTCGATGGTCGCCTGTCAGTGGTCCAATATTACGCTTTTCAGCAAAACAAAATTTTAAATGACAACAATTGATGTAAAAAATTAAACAGCATGAGATATTTGCCACTTTCGGGACGTGGAGGTGCACGGGCCCTGATCGAATCCACCAGGCGGATAATCGACGAGGGTCGGTGTGCCAGCCATCCTGGATGTGGCTTTTAGGTGGTTTTCCACATCCCACCATGTGAATGCCAGGCTGGTACACTAGACCCACCTCAGTTACGTGATTTGCAAACATTTTGAAATCTTTCACTCACTTTCATGTGAGAGTAACACTACACACAGATAGTTGGGGTACACATATTTCGTACTGAGTGTTAACAGGATAGCGACAGGAAGGGCATCTGGCCACCTCTTAAATGAACTATGCCAAATTTGTAAATAACCATGCTGACCCTGCGCCGATGCGGGACAAAGGCACAAGATAAAGAAATTAAAGAAGAAGAAGAAGAATGCTGAGAGACCTTGAAGGGAGCAGTGTAAGTCATTTTATTGCAAGGGCCTCTTCTTGGGAGCGATAAATTAGGAGAGATATAGGTTATCGATTCTGTGGGACCATTAGGTGTGGAGCGCCATAGGATGAAGGTTGTTGGGATGTGCAGTTAACATCTGTGGTAGCACATGGGAGTTGGAGTATGTGCAAGGAGGAAGGAAGTCGACCATGGAAATGGAGAGAATGGGAAAAGAAGCGAGGATCTCTGATGTGGTTAAGAGATGTGGGATGAATTTCATGGTATAGAATCTACTGCAGTTGCGTTGGGTTAGAATACAGTATGTATTTTAAGTGTAGGGTAGGGTGGAAATGTTGTTATAGGCGTGGCAAGGTAGCAGGATTGGGAATTAAGGGAAAACAATGCCATTGTTTACAAAAATCATCAGATATAAATAAGTATTTAATGTGCACGAGGAGGGAGGGGAATTTAATCAGTTGTCAAAGGTTTCCTGTAGTGAGGGGTAAGTGAATAGGGAAACTGAAATGGAGTTGAAAGCGTTCGAGGATTTGGAGCATGGTGGAGCGATACAATCTCTTTGTTCGGCCAGTTAGCAGTTTTAGTGTCTTTAATCTGCTGAAGGTTTTTTTTTAGATGGTTAATAGGAGGAGTTTCCGTGTTAACTTGCGGTCAAGGGCTAGTCCAAGGTAAAAAAAAAAACAAAATAAAAGAGTGTATGGCAACGTTGGCTGGGAAGATCGGCCGCCAAGTGCAAGTCTTATTTCAGTCGACGCCACATTGGACGACTCGCGGGCCGGTTAGTCCCAGGTATTTTAGAGTGCACAGAACGTCTAAAATGCAATAAGTAAGATTTTACCTTGCGTAAATTCCGCATCTGGATTGCTCGTACAGCAAACCATACGAAGCGCTAGTCTGTGGAACAAGGACGTGTGCTTAATGTGTATCGAACCTACACGCTGGATTAATGCAGTAATTTCCCACATGCACCCAGCTGAATGTCGCTGCTGTACCACATGTCCACGTAAAAAAGACAATACTGAAACTTACGATACAAGATCCACCATCTAATGAAAACTATCGAGAAACCCCTTTGTAATGAACACTAGATGTCACACGAGGACGACACGCTACTAAACTACTGGCCATTAAAATTGCTACTCCACGAAGATGACGTGCTACAGGCGCGAAATTTAACCGACACGAGGAAGATGCTGTGATATGCAAATGATTAGCTTTTCAGAGCATTCACTCAAGGTTGGCGCCTGTGGCGACACCTACAACGTGATGACATGAGGAAAGTTTCCAACAGATTTCTCATACAGAAACGGCAGTTGACCAGCGTTGCCTGGTGAAACGTTGTTGTGAGGCCTCGTGTAAGGAAGAGAAATGCGTACCATCACGTTTCCGACTTTGATAAAGGTCGGATTGTAGCCTATCGCGAATGCGGTTTATCGTATCGCGACATTACTGCTCGCGTTGGTCGAGATCCAATGACTGTTAGCAGAAAATGGAATCGGTGGGTTCAGGAAGGTAATACGGAACGCCGTGCTGGATCCCAACGGCGTCGTATCACTAGCAGTCGAGATGACGGGCATCTTATCCGCATGGCTGTAACGGATCGTGCAGCCACGTCTCGATCCCTGAGTCAACAGATGGGGACGTTTGCAAGACAACAACCATCTGTACGAACAGTTCGACGACGTTTGCAGCAGCATGGACTATTATCAGCTCGGAGACCGTGGCTGCAGTTACCCTTGACGCTGCATCACAGACAGGAGAGCCTGCGATGGTGTACTCAACGACGAACCTGGGTGCACGAATGGCAAAACGTCATTTTTCCGATGAATCCAAAAAAATGGTTCAAATGGCTCTGAGCACTATGTGACTTAATTTCTGAGGTCATCAGTCCCCTAGAACTTAGAACTAATTAAACCTAACTAACCTAAGGACATCACACACATCCATGCCCGAGGCAGAATTCAAACCTGCGACCGTAGCGGTCTCTCGGTTCCAGACTGTAGCGCCTAGAACTGCACGGCCACTCCGGCCGGCTCGGATGAATCCAGGTTCTGTTTACAGCATCATGATTTCACATCCGTGTTTGGCGACATCGCGGTGAACGCACATTGGAAGCGTGAATTCGTCATCGCCATACTGGCTATCACCCGGCGTGATGGTATGGGGTGCCATTGGTTACACGTCTCGCTCACCTCTTGTTCGCATTGATGGCACTTTGAACAGTGGACGTTACATTTCAGATGTGTTACGACCCGTGGCTCTACTCTTCATTCGATCCCTACGAAATCCTACATTTCAGCAGGATAATGCACGACCGCATGTTGCAGGTCCTGTACTGGCCTTTCTGGATACAGAAAATGTTCGACTGCTGCCCTGGCCAGTCCATTCTCCAGATCTCTCTCCAATTGAAACGTCTCGTCAATGGTGGCCGAGCAACTGACTCGTCACAATACGCCGGTCACTGCTCTTGATGAACTGTGGTATCATGTTGAAGCTGCATGGGAAGCCGTACCTGTACACGCAATGCAAGTTCTGTTTGGCTCAATGCCCAGGCGTATCAAGGCCGTTATTACGGCCAGAGGTGGCTGTTCTGGGTACTGATTTCTCAGGATCTATGCACCCAAATTGCGTGAAAATGTAATCACATGTCAGTTCTAGTATAATATATTTGTCCAATGAATACCCGTTTATCATATGCATTTCTTCTTGGTGTAGCAATTTTAATGCCCAGTACTGTATAAAAGGAGGCGGGGAATACTGTGTTGTCAGTAGAGAAGCAGTAACAGTACAGTAGATCGGTCAGGCGATCTGAGCGACTTAGAGAGTGGACTAGTCATTGGATGCCACCTGAATAACGAATCCGTCAGGGACATTTCAACCCCTCTATACCCTCCAAGGTCGATGGTTGTGGATGTGATAGTGGAGTGGAAACGCGAAAAGACAACTACAGAGAACAGTTAAATGAAGCCAGGCAGACTTCACTTACTGACTGACAGGGACTGTCGAGCATTGCGGAGAGTGGTTGTAAGAAATTGCATGAAATCAGGGGAGGAAATCACTCGTGAGTTCCAAAGTGCTAGCAGCAGACCAACAAACACAATGAAAGGAGTTAAAAAGAGTAGGTTACAATGGTCAAGCAGCTCCTGTTAAAACACATATTTCTGCAGTCAGTGTTGAATGGTGTAAAGAGCGACTCCATTGGTCAGTGGCTGACTGGAAGCGAGCGATCTGGAGTGATGAACCACGGTATACGTTATGGCAACCCGATGGAAGAATTTCTCTTTAGCGAATGACAGGAGAATATTACATGCCATCAAGACGTAGTGACAAAAGTGAAGTATAAAAGAGGTGGTATTTCGGTATGGGGATGTTTCTCGTGGTTAGGTTGTGGTCCCCATATCGCGCTTAAGAAAATGCTAAATACCGAAGGATGTGAACGAATTTTACAGCATTGATGCTGCATACGGTAAAGGAGCACCTCGGAGACGAAGGCTGTTTGTAACAGCATGGAAATGTACCCTGTCATAAAGCAGCATCTGTGAGGTTCATCGAAAGTGTTCCCAGCAGAGTTGAAGCCATTATGAAGGCGAGGGGTTGCCACACTTCGGATTAATGTCCACTTATAGGTGTCTGGACACTTTTGATTGGATAATGTTAATTCATAGGTCAAGGCGACCCTTGTACCAAGACACGACGGAAAGAAAGTAATGATAAATACTGGCTGAATGAGTGTCCATTACGTACGGATTCCAGCCAGCATGAAAAACGCCCAAAACAAAGAGGAGTTTACATAATTAATAAAAAAAATCTATAAAGTGTGAATGCATTTTTTAAACTTTTCGTTTAATAATGACTCTGAATATCACAGAGATAAAAGTTTAACTTTTTAATAATATTGGGAAGACCAAAAACCTTATCTTAATCACTCATGCTCCAAAGACGAAGTTGATTTTTTCCAGTGCAGCATTCCATCACTATTGCCACTAAAATGATTCGTCCTCATAGACAATAAAGGTTGGCTGCTGAAATTTTCACTGGTCTTTGAACACACACAGGTGATGTCAGAGCTACGTGCTGTCCCTGTGGGAATGTTCAATATCACTAATGTTTCCTCGTATTACTCTCGAGCATTAGAGCCAGAGGATCACTTACGGATTACGTGGGAATAACTCCATTAGTGGAATGAATTTCGTGAGGAAGGCTGGCTTATCATGAAATAATATGAATGGATTAATGGGAATGAAATCGATGAAGATACAATGCCGTGAAATGCTGTAAGTAAAATTCGTTTGGTAATGTTGAATTTGAAATTAAGTCTATTAAGTACAACAAATGAAAATCTGGATCACCTGCTTGTAGAGATCGGACACTTGGATCATTTAAACGTCACACCATCTGAGCATGCTTCCAGGACAAATCAAAAGCACACTGGACGAACAATTACTCGACCCCAGAAAACATCACGCTGTTACCGTGTAACACCACCTCCAGCTTCGATAAAAGCCAGTTCGGGGAGGAAGAAAGCTCGCAAGATTCTTCAGGGATACTGTATCCAGCTGAAGCCACTCATTGATGCTTAGATCCCTTATTATTATTATTATTATTAATAGCGAGCATTACATGTTGTGACAGTTCTTAGCTGCTGACATCACAATGCTTGCTGGGTAGCTATATCTTAGTATTTAACTGTCCAATGGATGATTTTCATATCTTCTCTGACGTCAAAGTAGCGTAGCCTTGTTACTGCGTGGTTATATTTAAACTGACGGTGTTCCGAGCGCTGCAGTGTGGGCTGTGTACATCGCAGGATGCTGATACATCGTAGGTACGTTCATTAATCTGCGCGCTCGAGGAGTACAATCAACAAAAATAATATAACACTTTGTATGTAGGGCACCCACAGTCGAAATATTCCATGTCGAATAATAAGGACCACTGCGACTGTTTAAAACCTTTATTCAAAGACACAACCGGTTTCGCAAATTATATTTGCATCATCAGGTGTTTATACGAACGTTTGAAACAACTTATTAGAATATTGGCAATGGCAGGTAGTGGAAAACAAAAGCGATTAGGTTTGTGTCTACTTACAGTCAATCCATAAAAGCCGGGAAAAGCTCATTCCCCAACATTCTCATCAAGTTCTTCATTTGTGTGGCCATAGTTTCCGTAGTTGCTTTATAATTCTTGAGGGTATTTTTGTTCTGTCGTTGCAACTACAAAAATGGGTGATTTTTTTTACCAGACACATTTCGCTTTATTAAGTAAAGCATCATCAGTGATCTGTAATTAAGTTATTTACATTTTGATTTGCTTTTAGATCGAAATCAACCAAAAATCACAGTAAATACAAATAAACTTTTTCTTGATGAACTGTTTTTCGATTTAAAAGCAAATCAAAATGTAAATAACTTAATTACGGACCACTGATAATGCTTTACCTCGATAAAGCGAAACGTGTCTGGTGAAAAAAATTCACGCATTTTTGTAGTTGCAACGACAGAATAAAAATATCCTCAAGAATTCTCATCAAGGTATTTAAAAATTTTAACTCGCAATTGAATGAACGTTTATAAATAAAAAAAGAGCCCGGTAAAAGCGACAAAGGTGGAATGTGGTGAATACTAAATTAATAATTTATAAAGATATTCTGCAAAAAAACCACAGTTGAAAAGGTGATGGAGAAATCTGTTAGAATAATGTCACATTTTACCTCCAATGTAGACAGCCGCTTGGGGAGGAAGCGTTACTATAGCCAGTATTTAACTAACGTACACTGCAGTGTGATATACGTGGAAAGCCGTGGATACGCAGTGTCGCAAAGAAGGTCAAACTAGGTACCACGACTGAAATGTTGGGGGCCGGCTGCACATTTTTAAAAACAAACTCCAGGAATCAGAAACATTACAGTCTGTTTGAGTCTCTTATGCCCAAATTACTGTGACAATTAATTTCGAAATTCTTTCAGTTTCTATCAAAGCTCACACATATAATTCGCCATCGCCCTCTCCGCAGAAGTGTTAACACCGATTCCCGTCAGATTACTGAAGTTAAGCGCTGTCTGGCTTGGCTAACACTTGGGTGGGTGACCCACCAGCTCTGCCGAGCGCTGTTGGCAAGCGAAGTGCACTCAACTGTTGTGAGGCCAGTTGAGGAGCTACTTGATTGAGAAGTAGAGGCTACGGCCACGAAAACTGACAGCACCCGGTAGATCCTATCGACTGAGGATGATACAGCGGTCGTTTGCTAAAGTTGGGCCTTCCGAGGCCTGTTCGGACGGAGTATAGACCAATAATCCCAGACGCAATGCCTTACGATTAATAATTATTTATATTAGTAATTTTTTTAATATTTACATAGATAAAAATATTCCAACGAGGTAAGAATGGAGAAATGTCATTCATTTATGTAATCAAAATTGGCTAAGACCTTTCTGTGGCGTCAAACTGTCCGGAAGTTCAGGGTATTTTCAGGGGCTCTTTAAAGCTGACACTGGACTTGTATTATCAGTATGTCCCCTAAATGTCATTTCAAAGCTTCTTCCTGTTTCGCCAATGTATTTTGCAGGACTGCTGTCGCAAGATGTACTGTACACAACCGGGTATTTGTATAATTCACTTTTTTTCTTTGCTCCCTATGTCTAAATTTACGGCCATTATTTTTAGGAATAAAGTAGGCTAATGTAATTTTTGTGCAGTCAGCTGTTTACCTGTTTTCTTGGACATGTTCCAAAAATGGCTCTGAGCACTATGGGACTTAGAACTACTTATACCTAACTAACCTAAGGACATCACACACACCCATGCCCGAGGCAGGATTCGAACCTGCGATCGTAGCAGTCGCGCGGGGACATGTTCCCATAGCAAGGCATCCTACGGTAGTTCTCATCGTTAGCAACGTTACTGCGTAGTCGGATTAAAGTAGTATAGGAGTGTGTCTAAGAAACTAGATAAACAGTTGACTGCACAAAATATTACACCAGCCTTTGTTGTTCCTAAAAATAATGGTCGTAAATTTAGACACAGGAAGTAAACAAAAAGTGAATTATTAAAATCCCCTGGTGTGTACAGTACATCTTGCGACAGCTGTCCTTCAGAACACAATGGCCAAACAGGAAGAAGCTTTGAAATGACATTTAGGAGACATACTGATAATACAAGTGCAGTGGCAGCTTTGAGCGCGCACTTGCAGGAGACAGGGCACACAATATCCGACATTTCCGCTAATCTCCAAATACTTCAGCTGGAAGGAAAATATTTTAAATATTCTCGAGGAACTTGAAATTTTACGCGCCCTAAACAGAGCTCCTGAAAATACCCGACACTCCCAGACGGTTTTACGTCACAGAAACGTCTTAGTCAATTTTGATTACTTAAATGAATGATATTCCTCAAGTATTACGACGATGGAAAATTTTTATCTGTGCAACTATTCAAAAAAAATTTTACCCGTGTAAATAATTATTAATTGTAAGGGCATAGCATTGTGTATTAATGAACTGTAGGATCTTTGATAGTAGCTGAAAAGTTTCGAAATTAATAGTAACAATAATATGGACATAAGCGATTCGAAAAGCATCCACAGGTTTCCACATAGGCCTCGCTGCAGCTTGCGGTTAGTTAAATACTGGCGACAGCAACGCTTCCTCCCCAGGCTACATTGGAGGTAAATATGACATTATTTTAACAGTTGTTTCTTCATTACCCGACTCCCACCGTCGGAGGTTCGAGTCCTCCCTTGGGCATGGGTGTTCGTAAGTTAGTTTAAGTTAGATTAAGCGGTGTGTAGGCCTAGGGACCCGTGACCTCAGCAGCTTGGTCCCATATGAACTTATCAAAACAAAACGAGCTCTTCATTACAGTTTTAAATTATAAATTATAAATTATTAATCTGATATACACTACGTTCCGGCCTTTCATGTTTTTACCAGGTCCTTTTTTAAGCTTCAGGATGGCCTTAGATCCCATTGTTTAATTGTGAACATTCGCACATTTGCGAGTTAGAAATTTTAAGTTCCTTGATAAAAGTGTTGGGAAATGTGCTTTTTCCGGATTTTAAACGGATCACTTTTATAGACTGACTGTAAGTAAACAAAAACATTATCATTTTTATCTTCCATTATCTGCCATTGCCAAGATCTTGATAAGCTATTTCATACATTTGTATAGAGATAAAAACCTGATAATGCAAATATAGTTTGCGAAACCAGTCATGTGCTTCGCAACAAAATCTGTCTCATAATGTGAATAATCCTCGCCACACTCAATACTTTCATGTTTCGTTTATACACCTACATCTACATACATACTCCGCAATCCACCATACGGTGCCTGGCGGAGGGTACCTCGTATAACAACTAGCATCTTCTCTCCCTGTTCCACTCCCAAACAGAACGAGGGATAAATGACTGCCTATATGCCTCTGTACGAGCCCTAATCTCGCTTATCTTTGTGGTCTTTCCGCGAAATATAAGTTGGCGGCAGTAAAATTGTACTGTAGTCAGCCTCAAATGCTGGTTCTCTAAATTTCCTCAGTAGCGATTCACGAAAAGAACGCCTCCTTTCCTCCAAAGACTCCCACCCGAGTTCCTGAAGCATTTCCGTAACACTCGCGTGATGATCAAACCTACCAGTAACAAATCTAGCAGCCCGCCTCTGAATTGATTCTATGTCCTCCCTCAATCCGACCTGATAGGGATCCCAAACGCTCGAGCAATACTCAAGAATAGGTCGTATTAGTGTTTTATAAGCGGTCTCCTTTACAGATGAACCACACCTTCCCAAAATTCTACCAATGAACCGAAGACGACTATCCGCCTTCCCCACAACTGCCATTACATGCTTGTCCCACTTCATATCGCTCTGCAATGTTACGCCCAAATATTTAATCGAGGTGACTGTGTCAAGTGCTACACTACTAATGGAGTATTTAAACATTACGGGATTCTTTTTCCTATTCATCTGCATTAATTTACATTTATCTATATTTAGAGTTAGCTGCCATTCTTTACACCAATCACAAATCCTGTCCAAGTCATCTTGTATCCTCCTACAGTCACTCAACGACGACACCTTCCCGTACACCACAGCATCATCAGCAAACAGCCGCACATTGCTATCCACCCTATCCAAAAGGTCATTTATGTAGATAGAAAACAACAGCGAACCTCCCACACTTCCCTGGGGCACTCCAGATGATACCCTCCCCTCCGATGAACACTCACTATCGAGGACAACGTACTGGGTTCTATTACTTAAGAAGTCTTCGAGCCACTCACATACTTGGGAACCAATCCCATATGCTCGTACCTTAGTTAGGAGTGTGCAATGGGGCACCGAGTCAAACGCTTTCCGGAAGTCAAGGAATATGGCATCCGTCTGATGCCCTTCATCCATGGTTCGCAAGATATCATGTGAAAAAAGGGCGACTTGCGTTTCGCAGGAGCGATGCTTTCTAAAGCCGTGCTGATGCATGGACAGCAACTTCTCTGTCTCAAGGAAATTCATTATATTCGAATTGAGAATATGTCCGAGAATCCTGCAACAAACCGACGTTAAGGATTTTGAGGATCCGTCCTTCTACCCTTCTTATACACAGGAGTCACCTGCGCTTTTTTCCAGTCGCTAGGGACTTTACGTTGGGCAAGAGATTCGCGATAAATGCAAGCTAAGTAAGGAGCCAATGCAGTACAGTACTCTCTGTAAAACCGAATTGGAATACCATCAGGACCTGGTGATTTATTTATTTTCAACCCATTCAGCTGCTTCACAACCTCAGGGATGTCTATCACTATGTCCTCCATACGGGAATCTGTACGAGACTCAAACGGCGGTATGTTTGTACGATCCTCCTGCGTGAAAGATTTCTCAAATGCCAAATTTAAAATTTCAGCTTTCGTTTTGCTATCTTCCGTTGCCAGGCTTCGATCCGCTTACCGATTTTACGTAAGACATCTTGTCACAGCTACACGACTCCCACACTGTTGCAGACGATAAGTAAATATGTACCATTTGATGATGAATTGCTAGGCAGTTCGAAACCGGTAATAGGATAATAAAAATTGAAGAACGAAACAAAAGGCGATTGATTGCAGTAATTTCAAGAAACCTGTATTCATCATGGTCGCAGTGATCCTCATCAATAATGGATAAAAGTTTCAGTACGCTGTTTGTCGCTTGGCGACGCGTGTTGATTTTTTTTGTGAATGACTGTTGGTGTAAAGGATTAAAAACTTCGAAGTTTTCCGTAAGAAACGCAATGGTTTTTGAGAAAAAAGACCATGGATCGTGGAATATGGTCTATGGAAACAGCTGTGAAGAGGCCCGAAATCGATAAATGGGCTAAAGAATACGGTCCAGAAATTTGAAGAAACAGTGAAGTAGGTGGTGCAGCAGGGAGAGGGAGGCGACTCATTCCCATGGCAGTTGTTGCTGAAATAGCTGTACCTATAGCTGACCATGCAGCACAAGCTCCAAAATCTGCATCCACTGATCGAGCTGTGTAATGGAAATTGTTTCTCACCGGATCAACAGTTCAAAAGATTTTGCGGCGCATTTTACAGTGGTATACCTGCAAGATTCATAATTTGCACCAAATGAAGTCCTAAGACAGGCTGAAACGCCATGATTTTGCCTTTCGTGTTTTGACACGCATGGAAATGGTTTACATGTGGCCGGGGAAATTCTTTTTGCTCTGTGCAGTACCATGAATGCACAGAACTGTCACATGAGGGCTTCTAGTCCTCCTCATGTTGATCGGTAACATCCCCTGCATTCAGCTTATGTAACTGAGTGGTTTCACAAGCTTCTTCATTCTCTGTCCGTTTTTCGTCGAGGAAATGACACCTCGCGGGCGTGTTAGGTGTATAGAGAAACCTGCAAGTTATTAGTACCTCCTTGTGCAACACGTGATTTCAACTTTGTATGAACACAAGTGTCCACACCACTACTTACTTGCATGATGAGGCGGTACCACATGTCACTTGTCGGGTGGAAGATTTGCTTCGAGAGGCCATCGTTAACGATTGAATCCTCTCTAGGCAATTTCGAGTTGTATGGCCTTCCAGATCCCCCGACCTAAATCCATGTGACTTCTGGTTGTGGGTATATGTGAAAGATCGTGTCTATCGGGGAGGTACTGCACTCTTCCTGATCTGAAGGACAGCATACAACTACATATCGTTCTGATCACACTGGATATTCTACGAGCAACTGTCGATCATGCTGTGTTACGGATGCATAGTGTTGCTGAGTCAGGAAACCGTAATTGAAGCGTGTTGTAATTTGCAAGCATATGCTAATAAACGTGCCAGAACCACCGTTATCATGTATTCGATAGTTCCTCCCCTTTTCCTGCAACCACACCACATTCTGACTGCTTACAGCGCCATTTGGGCACCTGGTGGCAAAAAGTGGAACTATTATTTTTTTCATCACGCTCTCCGAGCGCACCGGTAATTGAACATGCCTACGATGTTTCAGCGTCCTGCGGTGTATAAGCGCTCACTGCAGAACTCGAGACACTGTTAGTTTTATTGTAACCCCCTGGCGTTTCCAAGAGGTCATCCTCATTGAAGATGTTCTGCACGTGCTTGATAGATTTCTTCTGGGGCTCGAAGTGTGCGTCCAATTCAACGAAGTCTTCTTGCTTTGATTCTGGATATAATGTCTGATTCTCCATATAGATCACACACTTCTTTGTTTCGATTACGTTATATCCCTTAGAGTTATCAAATTGCGAGGATGTTGGCTACTGCATTTCATCTGGTTCCAAATAGTTCTAGACATTTTATCTCTAATTAAGATAGGTTGATTAAACGAGACGATCAAGGTGCTATAGTGTGGTTGACTGTTTGTCAAACCAGGAAATAGGCGTGCAGCCCCGAGAATACAGCTGTTGTCATCTTCGAAGACGAGTCCACAGCTTAATCATCACAAAGACATAGAAGAAAGAGAAATACTTCGTCACAGAGGACGTTGAAATAAACATCCTGGTTCACGTTCACAGTAATGTGTATTGAGATGCCCCAAATTGTGGTACGAACAGCACGTCGAAAACGGAACCACTGCCGGCCTGAACTATGCTCTCCATACATTGTGCGCTAAACGCCTCATCGGGCTGTCGGTGAACTCGACATCTTGCATCAATTAAAAAGAGGTGAGATCGCAACGCGTTGGACCACACAACACTCCTCCGATCAACTAGTGTCCAATTTCTTAGTTGTTTGTCCCACTGAAGACGTGCATCTTTATGCGCCAATGTGAGCAATGGCGTTTTACCAGGTACTTGATTTCAAATGTCCATTGGATTCAGTTCATTTCGCAAAATTCGTCTGGAAAATTGTTGATATTCACCTGCATTTACTGACAGCATCAGTTATTGTTGGCTTTGAAACCGACTGTCATTGAGTCCTACGTCGTGTTACATGCCTGCGAGTGGTGTAGCATTTCTTGTACGCACGTTGGATAGTTCGTACCAAAACCTATGGCAACTCAATTCACGATGTGATCATGGGCACATCCAACGTGGTACTGTAGCACGTATCTATCATTCTGCCACTATTTATGTCGACCATTCTTACTACGCTGGCACGTACACACTATTTCATAGTCATGACTTAACGTTAGCGATGATGATTCACGTGACCGCCTGGTACTTGTTGTCGACCGTCTACAGCGCTCCAAAGCGACGAATGTGCTCTTTTAAGGACGTGACTAACATTTTACATAGTGAGTTTTTTTCAGCGTCACTGATTCTTCCCCCCCCCCCCCCCCCCTCCCCCCAGTAACCTCCGCCGAGATATGTGTGAGCTTCGTGTTCCATTCTTCTGACTGTAGAGGAAGGTCCGGAATTGTTGTTGATGATTACGTTAGGGTGCATGACAGAAGAATGGGTTAGCATCTATGCATGCGAAAATAAAAACCGCTGCAAATAAATTGAATTACCTCTTGCTTTCCGAGGCAAAGAGAAATGACGATTAATAAATTAAAATCTGAAAAGCAGACGACGTACTAAAAGTAAAGCTGCCGTCGATCATAAGATTGGTTTGATCACCACAGTGTGTTATTTGTCACTATGCTGTTGGAGGCTTTCTCCAGCCAATCTTACCCAGCAAGTAATACGGGGACCTACAGAGGTCCTCGAACCACCGTGCAATTCTACATTTTTCACATCAAAAAACATTTCCACAGGTGAAATAAGTGATCAGAGACTAACGAAAATACCACGATTGGCTGGTGATCGAACCCAAGACCTCTGCATCTATAGCCTGGCACTTTACCGCTGAGGTTCCACAAAACGGTTTTAAACTGTAACAACAACTCCTGAACTATAATAATAATCGCTTCCAAACCAACTCCGGCAAGAGGCCAGATTACATACAAAATTTTCAAAAATTTTCCCACACTCGTTTGTTCATTTTTAAAACGAAGGCAAAGTTTGCAGTTAGGTCGAAGGCACGATCAGGGCCTTTAAGTTCTCTCTTAGGCTGTAAAAATATAAAGTGAGCTAAAATTGTCACACCAAATCTGACATATTGTGTAATGTAAATACACCACAGTGTGGGTCTTCTAACTAGAGGAGTTGGCAATAATCCATAGGACAGTAGGCCATACTTCAGCGTGTTGAAGCCACATCTTTTCATTTAAGTTGTTGGAAGGATGAATGCCCTCCAAGGTAGAACTCTTGGAAATGTCGTGCAACTGTGATTGCGACAGCGGTGGTCGTCATTGGTACTGGACATTAGAGAGAAATCTCAGACCGGTAGAAAAAATATGAGGCTCTCGAGAGGACTCCACCCGTCCAAACCGAGCTGCTCCGCTGGATGAATGGACTGGCGATTGAAGTATCCAGTTCGGACTCTTACGGAGGAATTCTGGGATGCAGCCCTTGAACTGTCACCAAAGCCTCTTACAAACCCCTGCACATGTCTTTCTCAGGAATTTAATCGGCTAACTCCATCTCTTAAATCGTCTCACAAAGAGCGTTATACGTCGCAGTCAAGTATATGTGACAGATAAAGGCAATCACATCCTCTATGAACAGTATTCATTAATGGATTTTTCCGGTTTTGTGACTTTTTAAAAATGTGTATCTTCGGTTTTAGAACGCTACAAATTGTAGACAACGTTATATATCTCACATCTCGTGACTTGCATTTCTCTTAAACTCTCCTGATGTCTTGTTCGAGAAGTGTACTCTACTTCTCGACTATGCATACTGAGCGAGATGGCGCAATGGTAAGACACTGGACTCTTATTCCAGAAGTCGGCGGTTCTCATCTCAAACGAGCTGTACAGATTTAGGTTTTCGGCGGTTTCCCTAAATTGCTGAAGACAAATGATCCCTTTGAAAAGGACGTGGCTTATTTACTTCCCCAATTCAGCATTGTTCATAGTTTCTAATGACCTCGTCACCGGCGGAACGTTAAACCTTAATATTACTTCGCTGATTGATTACGCATAACTTTCTGGACGCTAGTATACTACTAGATGCAGTGGTACATAGTGATACGAACAATGGAATGAAAACAATCGATTCAGTCGATTGTTGGGAAACAGACCCATTTTCTTGACGTTTTACACATCGGTTGAATTATTCATTCATTCTTTTCGGTGAAACCAGCCTAATGAAAACAGTCCATTCAGTCGGTTGGACTATTCGTTCATTCTTTTGGGAGAAACCAGTCTACGGGAGCAACCGAATGCAAACAGTCAACATAGCCCGTTGTGAATTTGCATAATGACTGAATTACTCATTTTTTAAAAGTGAAATCAACCAGTCGATTATCTGTCAGTTGCAGCATGTATTCATTCTTTCTTTCAAGTGAAACGACTCCTTAGTGTTTTAGTCGACTGAACTATCCATTCATTCTTGTGGGTAAAACCAGTCTGTAGTGCTTTCATTAACTGAACTTAAACAGTGGTATGCGGCTGGGGTACACATACTCCCAGAGGGTTCATTTAATTATGTACTGAATGGACTGAACTTCTTTTCATAATTTAAAACTGATTAAGAAACTGTCGTGCATTAAGATGCTCCAGGTGCAATGAACACGTAACTAATTAGACTGATGTGTCAGTGGGGCTACAAAGTTGAATATTCAAGTTCCCTGAGGGAATACGTGAAGAAGAAAGGAATATTACCAAATTTCAGCGATTGTTTGCATTCCGTTTTACTGGAAAGATGAGGTAATATCTATTAATTGAAAACCATTTTAATCTAGCCCCTAAACACTTATTGAACCATTTGTTTGTGTGGAGATTAAATATATAGCGCACAAGGATTACATTTCGCACAAATCATACTCACACACTCAGCAAACCCGTTTACATTTTACAGCCTTTAAAAAGTGGCAGGTACAGTGTTTCACGGGCATGAAGAAATAGTATTCTCGTTCCTATGTTGGTACTTCAGCTTCACAGTTAACCCTATCTCTAGACATCACTGCAAACGAAAAGTCTGACGACACCACCCACGTTCGCACCTTGCTGGACCGCTGGGAGCGACGTGTTACCAGTTACGTCACCTGCGCTACCGCCCAGCCCCGCAGAAGCAGCAGAGAGGTGGCGCATATCGTTGACTGGCTGCAGCTGCCTGTGGCGCTCGCTACCCGCTACTTCCTGCGTTCGGCTGCTCACTTGGCCAACAAGAAGGCGGGTACCCTTCAGTTCACAAGGCTCCCTGCAAACGTGACGCATTTCGACACCATGCACACTTATCGAAGACTGCAGGAACTCCCGTCGACTTTCGGTTTTTTTCCGCATTCGAATTTCTAAATGGTTCTGGGTCTTCTTTATTAATCTAACAGAAGTATATTTTGTGATCGATGTTTATGTACATATAAGAATGCTCTTTCTCCCTTTCTCTCTCTTGGGAATCTGTTGTCATTGTCAATAAGTTACACACTATGCATGAAACATGAAAATGCGAATAAATATTCAAAATAAGTTGGTCATCTGGTACAACAAACTACCACTCGTAATAAAAAGCATAGAAAAGACCGACTCTGCTGCAAAAGGATTAAAATGTAACGTAGTCTCAGCCATCTGTAAAGTATGAAACACGATTTACGAGCTAGTTCTCTTAGGGCACTTCTTTTCAAAGCAAGCATCTTCAATTAAATTACATCTTTAACCATCTAAATTATGTTTTTCGTCATTTTGTTACAAATTTAACCGATACTGACGCCTTTCGAGAGATCCTCAATGCGTTGGTGTTTTGAAACAACATTTATTCATTGTACATGCGACAAATGAGCTGCTGTTTTAATTCGTCTACTAGAAAAATGGTTCAAATGGCTCTGAACACTATGGGACTTAACTTCCGAGGTCATCAGTCCCCTAGAACTTAGAACTACTTAAACCTAACTAACCTAAGGACATCACACACATCCATGCCCGAGGCAGGATTCGAACCTGCGACCGTAGCGGTGGCGCGGTTCCAGACTGTAGCGCCTAGAACCTCTCGGCCATTCCGGCCGGCCGTCTGCTAGAATGACTACTCACCCTTTCTAATTACAGATTCACTTCTGAGGCTGATTTTGAGAGCTTCCAAAAACAAACTTAATTTGTTGAGACACCTTAATCAAAACCGTCAAATATATACGTTACTGAATTCAGTGCTGACTGGTTTCTGCTTTTTTTCCCTTGTAAATCAGTAAGTTTAGTAATTCGTCTCACTATCGCGATAGGTGAAAGCGCATTGAGAAAAATAGTTAGTACAACTTCTTCAGTTACTTTCTGAGTTAATTATTGACAACATTTTAATCTCTGTTTTATCCACAACCCAGTCCACATGAATGCAGAACTTCACACATTTAAAAAAAACGTAAATTCGAGGTTAACATACCCTGCAGCAAAGAATAAGCGTAACCTTAAGTTTCTACTTAAGGTGACTGTTATTGTTTTGAACGTCGTGTTCGACTCATGTGCTGTGGACTGAACGATCAAAAAAGTCAATAGACATTTCTTTCTGACTTCGATACACCGTATGACCTCAAAATGACGTCACGTTTGCAGGAAGTCTTGTGAAGTAGGGGTTACCCGAAGAAGGTTGTTGGCTTCGCTCCGTTCCAGGTGGCAGGCACGCGAATTGCCGTACGAGAACGAGGAGGAGGAGGACGAGGGAGAAGGGGGCTTAATATGTCATGTTGAAAGGTCTCTGTTGGATTCCTTTCATGTTAATTTCTTAAATCTGTTGTCATTTACGGCGTACATTCCACTTCTAAATTTACTGTGGTGTTTCTGACTCTATCTGGGAGGAGACTGAGCAGTGGAAGGCTTACTTTTACACATAATCAAGAACGATATGTCACACTGCTACACTTTAAAACACAGTTTATATGTAGTTCATGCACACAATCTCATCCGCTTTCTTTTATGTACTGTATATGATAAGATACTGTCATCCCCCTTCCCTTCTGTGTGAAAGGATGAGTGAGCAAATGTATTTCTAGTTGCATGCTTGATGGTAGCAGACTAGCCGGTCTGCTAGAGAACAGTAGGACCAACGTCGGTACAGGTAGCTACACTTTCTAAAGGCAAAGAGGTTTCTATTCTTAGTATGGTCCTGTCCGTCCCTTGTCATGTTGGTATAGGAAGCTGCCTCTCTGGTCACTTCCGTTTTGTATCTGTGAAGCACCCTCGGTAGGGGCCCACACCAGTCCGTCCGCAGCGAGTGTCTGAAGTGGTAAGATATCCGGCTAAGTGCGTCTCTGCTAAGTCCGTAGGACAATGGATTTCTTAAGTTCAGCTTAACTGAAAATTTAATCACCTTTATTTCAGGTTTAGATCTAAAATATCTTATGTTATCTTAAATTGCAACACAGTGTAATTCGAGTGTGAAGTTCAGAATATCTTCCAGTAGTTGCTTTGTCACTACTTTGTGAGTATAGTGGGACCATGTGTTGATGATCCGTAACTCTAGCTAAGATCATCAACCTTAAATGCGAATGTGCGTGAGATTTTAACGTCTCGTCTTGACAATATTGTTCAATACAGCAACTTTTCTTTATGTTCAACCCATGTGGGGTGTACTTTGTGAGACCAGTACCACGTGCTTATACAATCGTTTGAACCGACAGGTTAATAGTAAGACGATAGTAACCAGTTCGAGGTTTTTATTTTGTAAATTGCGTTTCGATGTAATTTATTTTAATTATCAAAATTATTGCAGAGCTACACTCTTTGTTTAAACCAAGTTGACCACGTGAAGCATGTGGTGTAATCATCAAAGTAGCCCTCAGCTATTCTTTTCGGGAAGATTTCACAGAGAGTTAGTATGAATTTAGTATACCAGTGTGTGGTAATTTCATGACGGACAGGATTGCGCTATGGACGTAACTTCTTTGGGTGAAAATTGAATCGGTTGGTTGTGGTTAATTTCCTCTTGCATATGTTTCAACGTTCTTCGTGTGTTATTTTATGAATGCAGTGTTGTATGCAGTCTCCCAATCTTGGCTCCATATTTGATGTGTTCCGTAAGATAACAAACTCACATTTTCACAATCCTAAATAAGGCACCAGTTTAGTTATGAATCTATTTTAATATGCTGAAATTTTAACGGAACAATAATCAATGTTAAAATAAATCTCCAAATATAAACTGATTTATTTCTTTTTATTTAAATTCTCTTTATATATATATATATATATATATATATATATATATATATATATATATATCACCAGTTCTCGTAAGATGACTATTAAAAGATTATCATTAATGTTAGTCCGGTTGGGAATTTGGTGAGCTAGACTGGATACCTGGTGAAACAGTTGCTCAGTAACCCAAGGTTAACTTCCCCAGATAGCTCACAGCTTTTGACCTGCTTTTATTGTCTTGAATATCAGCACCGCTTTCAGAATACCTTAGTGCAACAACATTACAATGTTTTATCATAAAAGGAATTAAATTTCCGTCTATTGCAAATGAAATCATTCCTGTGAACCGGACATGTTTCGCCTACTCAAGTTACATATCTTCAATAAAAAGATCAATTAATAGTACAAATTTCGATATGAGAGCTTGGGTGATTCTCTGATAGTTTTGCTTAAATCTACGAGGTCGCGCTTAAAAGTAATGCTTCCGAATTTTTATGCGAAAACTCTTCAGGCTTTTTATATTAAATAAACGTTATTAACTTTTTAAATCGTTAGTCTTCATGTATACATACTTGCAGCCCTCTGTCGCTGGAAGACTCCGAATTGTAGCGTGTAACATGGCGGTGTGTATCGTAACTGTGTCGATGCCCGTGAAACAGAGCGCTGTAATCGAATTTAGAATTGGAATAGTTGGCGTTTCCGGCCTTACGATGGCGTTCTGAAAAGTAATACACCGTGTGGTCAAAAGTATCCGGACACCTGGCTGAAAATGACTTACAAGTTCGAGGCGCCCTCCATCGGTAATGCTGGAATTCAATATGGTGTTGGCCCACCCTTAGCCTTGATGACAGCTTCCACTCTCGCAGGCATACATTCAATCATGCTGGAATATTTCTTGGGGAATGGCACCCTATTCTTCACAAAGTGCTGCACTGAGGAGAGGTATCGATGTCGGTTGGTGAGGCCTGGCACGAAGTCGGCGTTCCAAAACATTCCAAAGGTGTTCTATACGCAGGGCTTCCCAACGTGTGGTCCGCGGACCCCTTAGGGGTCCGTCGGCTCTTTCTAGGGGGTCCGCGGCCACCTCTCACCAAATCGTGTAAAATAATGAGTAAAATTATTGAATAAAAATGTGAAAATCAAAGTCATCACTATTTTTTTGTGTGTGGAAAACATGTGTACTTTTACTTCATGTCGTATTTCAAGCAGCCTTTGCGGTTCCTAAGTGAGAGCGCATACACAGTTTAGTGCCGGAGAATGCGGCTGCTCTGATCGACTGTTTTGCAAGAATCGGGGGTCGGTTGTGCGCCGGCTCACGGCGCTAGATGCGCTGAAACCTATTATGCATGCGCGGAGCGAGCTTTGTCGACCAATCACAGCGCTCGCTGGCACATATGCGGCCCCAGGCATCATTAAATGTTAAACTTGCTTTGTCAGTGCACTACCTATTTCATAAGTCAATTTTTGACCAGTTTATTACTTCTAACATGGATCGGTAGTTGAAGTCAAGATCATTGAAGAAGGCTGCAGTTTCTCCATCGCCTTCCCAACAAGGGAAGTTCCAGTTGAAATGAATGAGGAGGGAGGACGACCAAAGGAAGAACAATCACAAGAAGCTCCACAGCTGGGTTTATTATGTGAAAACGCTGCAAGTGCTCTATTTGTTGCAATATCCTGTGGAAGTGGAATAACCAAGAAGCGTTAAGTACAACGAAAGCTATTTAGAAATGGGCTTTATGTCCTTCTGAACAGTTCAATGGTTCCAGTTAAATTGCGCCGTCATTTTGAAGGTACTCACCCGGATTTCCAGGCTAAAGACATCGATTTTTTCAAAAGGAAGACTGTTGAACTAGCTGCTTCTCAGCATTGCATGAAAACTCATGCAAAAACAATTAATGAAAATTCATTAAAAGCTTCTTTCTTGGTTAGTTATCGAGTGGCAAAAACAGGCAAAGTTCATACCATTGCAGAAAATCTCATAAAGCCGTGTGTTAATGATATTGTTTCTTGCATGCTAGACGAAAAGGCAGTAAAGCTTGTATCTTCGGAGCCATTATCAAATAATACCGTCAAGAGACGCATCGTTGACATGTCAATTGGTGTGAAAGACACTCTTGTTTCTCGCATCCAACACAATTCATTTTCTCTGTAGACAGATGAATCCACTGATGTTGCAGGATTAGCGATTTTATTGGCTTTTGTCCGTTATGAATATTCTGGATGTTTTGAGGAGGACCTCTTATTGTGCAGACCACTACCTACCAACACAACAGGTGCTGAAATATTCCATCTATTGGATGATTTTTTAAGGACTAACGAAGTTTCATGGTCTAATTGCATAGATGTGTGCACAGATGGTGCAAAAGCTATGACGGGTCCTACAGTCGGAGCAATAACTAAAATAAAAGAAAACGCCAAGAATTGCAGCAGTAGTCATTGTGCTCTCCACAGATACGCTTTAGCTACGAAACATATACCTCTTTCGTTCAAGAAAGTTTTAGACGAATCCATTCAAATCGTTAACTACATAAAATCAAGGCCGTTGAAATCAAGACTTTTCACAATACTGTGTGAAGATATGGGAAGCCTTCATCGTTCCCTGCTTCTCCACACAGAAGTGAGGTGGCTCTCACGTGGGAATGCAATCTCTCGGTTGTACAAATTAAGATTGGAAGTCTTAGCTTTCCTTTTGGAGCATAACGCCAAATTAGCAGACCTTATTAATGACGAAAATTGGCAGTGTATACTTGTCTATTTGTCAGATATTTTCTGCAAAATGAACGAAATGAATAATTCACTCCAAGGGCAAAGTGAAACAAAGGACACCGCTATCGACAAAGTTCGAGCATTCAAGAGGAAAATCAATTTTTGGGCAGAGAGTGTCGAGGAGGGGGAGATCGAGTGTTTTCCTCTTCTCAAAGAGTTTTTGAAAAACAAAACATTGGCTTGGGAAGAATTTGTTTCATCAAATCCTGGAACATCTCCGAAGGTTGATGTCATTGTTGGAGCATTATTTCCCAACAGCTGAAGATGAGAAGCTGCAGAAATACGAATGGGTGGTCAACCCATTCACTGTATCAAAAAGGAGAACATTCTATCATCAGATGAATATTGTTGATAGAAATTGCCACAGACCCTATCTTGAAATCAAGTTTTGACATTAATGGTTACTCACATTTTTGGATCCGTTTGGCTAACAAGAAATATTACTCCCGTGTTGAAGAGGCAAAACGTGTACTTCTTCCGTTTGCCACAACATACATGCATGAATCTGGATTCTCCATCTATGCTGCCCACAAAACTAAGTACCGAAGCTGTCTAGATGCGGAACCAGACATCCGTCTCCATTTGTCAAGAATTGAACCCAACTTTTCAAAATTGTGTCAGCAGAAGCACCCTCAACCATCACATTAGGATTCCATTATTATTCCTACAGACTCATCTATAGTAAAGAAGATAGCATTTTTCTTCGTAGATGCTCAGTGAACGTACCTGAACTCTGTAGGAATTTTGTTTCTGTCTTCTATCATTTACAAAATAATTATTAATTGGATTCTGTTGGCATTGATATTTTTGTTACGAAAATTAAAATGATCTCTAAAGCTAATTTCTTTCCTTTATAATATATTCCGTCCTCTCAGTTAAAAATATGGCCTGCCTATACTTCAATTACAATTACTTGCTATTACTCCAACACTATATTGTGGCAACTGACTGCGAGCGTAAACAAATGAGGACTTTTCACGTGCAACCTTGTAAAAGGTAAACCTCCTCTGCCAGAATTGTTTCCATTAAGAAAAAAAGAGAGTCTGTTTGTTTGTTTTCCTAATTTGTTTACAGTCGAGGCTGACTGCCACGATATAGTGTCCAAGTATTAGTTGGAGTTGACAGCTATGGTTAAACTGTTGCCACGCCGCCTGCCAGTTGCCAGCTACCAACTGACAGTACAGTGTTGCAATGCCGCCTGCTAGCTGCCGGCTATGGACTGACAGCTGCCGTTCAGTAGATACGCAAAGGCGGAAAAATAACTAGACTTTCCGCGCTGTTTACAGGGGCACGAAAATCGATTGTGGAACTGGAAAACGGCTTTATAAAAGCAGATTTCCAGAATCGATTTTGAACTGTTTACCTGACCAACTAAAAGCGGAACTGGGACATCGGCTTACGAAATCCAGGCTTGGAAACGCATGTAAACTGGGTGAATGTATTCCCACACACTGCACAACAGATGTCACAACAGTCCTTTATAGGCAATTCCTTGGCCTCTTTTCTTTCGTGATGTGTTTGTATCCCGAATTATGGGTCTGCCTCTTTTCTTCACAGCCGCGCGGAATGACCGCGCTGTCTCAGGCGCCAGGTCGTCATGGATTGCGCGGCCGCTCCCGCCGGAGGTTCGAGTCCTCCCTCGGGCATGTGTGCGTGTGTGTGTTGTCCTTAGCGGAAGTTAAACTTACGTTAATAGTGTGTAAGACTAGGGAGTGATGACCCCAGCAGTTAAGTCCCATAGACTTCACATACATTTGAACATTTTTCTTCGGATTTCACGAAAACCCACCAACCCACCCAGCCACACACACACACACACACACACACACACACGCACACACGACTGTCGCACACTCCTTACATAACAGTAGACAAACAGTGGAAGTGAACAGACCACAAGTGGCAGCTTGTCCTCTTGGAGGAAGGCAACTCCAACGTGTGAAATGTCAATTACCAAGTCATTTTAATCAGGCTATAGTGTGTTGAACAAAGGGAGTAAATCCACTAGTAAGTGTCTGGATACAGAAGGAATTCAAATTGGATCGTTGATTTCAAGTTGTTTTCCTTCATCTCTAAACCAAAGACTATTGATACTTCAGGGTGGAGGGTCATTCGGAACAAGGCATTAAGAAGATTTCAGTTACCATGGATTTTCGACTGAAGAAGGGGTCCGCCAGCTGAAGAGGTTGGGAAGCCCTGTTCTATAGGATTCAGGTCAGGTATCTGTGCAGGACAGTCCATTACAGGAATGTTATTGTCGTGTAACCACTCCGCCACAGGCCGTGCATTATGAACAGGTGATCGATCGCGTTGAAAGATGCAATCGCTATCCCCGGATTGCTCTTCAACAGTGGGAAGCACGAAGGTGCTTAAAACATCAATGTAGGTCTGTGCTGTGATAGCGCCACGCAAAACAACAATGGGTGCAAGCCCCCTCCATGAAAAACACGACCACACCATAACACCACCGCCTCCGAATTTTACTGTTGGCATTACACACGCTGGCAGATGACGTTCACGGGGCATTCGATACTCTGTCATCGGATACCCACATTGTGTACTGTGATTTGTCATTCCACACAACGTTTTGCCACTGTTCACTCATCCATTGTTTACACTCCTTACACCAAGCGGGTCGTCGTTAGGCATTTACTGGCTTGATGTGTGGCTTACGAGCAGCCGCTCGACCATGAAATCCAAGTTTTCTCACCTCCTGCCTAACTGTCATAGTACTTGCAGTGGATCCTGATGCAGTTTGGAATTCCTTTGTGGTGGTCTGTATAGATGTCTGCCTACCACACATTACGACCCTTTTCAAATGTCGGCGGGCTCTGTCAGTCAACAGACGAGGTCGGCCTGAATGCTTTTGTGCTGTACGTGTCCCTTCATGTTTCCACTTCACTATCAGACCGGAAACAATGGTCCTAGGGATGTTTAGGAATGTGGAAATCTCGCGTAGAGACGTATGACGCAAGTGACACCCAGGCACCTGACCACGTTCGATGTCCTTGAGTTCCACGGAGCGCCCCATTCTACTTTCTTACGATGTCTAATGACTACTAGGGTCCCTGATATGGAGTACCTAGCAGTAGGTGGCAGCACAATGCACCTAATATGAAAAATGTATGTTTTTAGAGGTGTCTGGATACTTTGGATCACATAGTGTACTTCTGAATTTCGTATGTGAAAACTCTTAAAGCTTTCTAAACAAAACAAACTTTATTAACATCCCACATTTTTGTTCTTCAAGTCTGCGGATTTTTTCTCAGCAGTCATCCTGGTGACAAACACACTTCTCCCAACAAGAGACCAGTAGAATGACGAAGCGGCTCTTAGCACATCTGTTGGCGTTCACAGCTCGTACAATACACAGTAATTTTCTGCTCAGAGATTTTTAATGTGAACACGGAAAATGACTTATCCCCACCTGTCCGTGAAATTACATACGTTACTTTTCTCAAAAAAGTTGGCAACCCTAACCATGGTAAATGTGTCATCTGAAAGGCTGAAAAAGTAAGTGGATAACTGAAACCCAGAGACTGAGTGAAAAAAATTTATATAACATACGTAACCGTCAGAAACTTTTGCCCACCGGTTGTCTCACATTAAGTGCAACCATTCCAACCCGGAGAGTGAATGAAAAACGCTTATATAGTTGACGTGACCGCAGAGACTACTCTTCTCCAGTCGTTTAGTTTGACTGAAAAAAAGAAAGAAAAAAAACAGACTGAAAGGAAAAACAACCGACTGTCCAGTCGGTTGTTAAAATCAGTCGTTTTTTCCATCACTAACGGTACAGTCAGTAACCTGTTAGATACATTAGTTAGGACGTGGTAGTAGTGATAGTCCAGGCTGATGGGCCTCACTGCTTCGCGGTTGACTGAGATTGAGAAAGACTGCTGGTGCAGCCCGATCGTCCGTCTTACAATTTACAGATAGCACACTACACATGGTCTCGTCGCCTTTATTCTCCCTCTTTGCATTCCCAGGAAATGTGACGCGCAGGCCGCGGTGGTCTCGCGGTTAAGGCGCTCAGCCCGGAACCGCGCGACTGCTACGGTCGCAGGTTCGAATCCTGCATCGGACATGGATGTGTGTGATGTCCTTAGGTTAGTTAGGTTTAAGTAGTTCTAAGTTCTGCGGGACTGATGACCACAGAAGTTAAGTCCCATAGTGCTCAGAGCCATTTTGTGACGTCTTGGTGGGGATTCATTGTCAGCCAGAATCGACTGCTCACACTCGTGGCTGTCGTCGGCTGGTACAGAACTGAACGGTTCTACCAGGGCGCACACAGAGAAAAGCTACCCGATCATATACGCATTCTGAAGCCAAAATACTTACGACTGCACCGTCATAACGAATCGTCGATGTCAACATCTCAGGAGACAGAGCGCTAGCCCAACTGGAGAGCGTTATACTAAAGATACGCTCCTTTCACAGTATTATACTCGCATTCGATTAAAGAAACATCCAAAAACTAGAGGAAACCTACATCGCGACAGCCGGACGCGGACTTAATCCCCAGTGCTCCCGAATACGAGGTCATTATCTTAAACTCTGCTCCGCCTTAGTCACTAGGGAACCGTGCCTACTCGTCACCGCCGATTTGCTCCAAATTTATGGTACATGCTGGACTTGCAAGTCAGTTGTTGAAATCCCTCTGTGAACTACAGAGATATATCACTGTGTTTCGACCATTCTGAAATTTCCCGTAAGAGACACGAAGGAACATGTCACGGTCTAGCTTGAGTGTTGGGCTAGACTCGCATCAACGAGGGTCGTTCAGTAAGTAACGCACACATTTTTCTTCTCGGCCAGTTTCGGATGAAAAAATTCAGAATTTGTTGTGGGACATCGTGCAGTATTCCCGCTTCAACTCTGATAGTGTCAGGGGTTTCCGATAGGTGGTGGCGTTATACGTGGCGTTCAAGATGGCGTTTGTAACGCAGGTGCGTTCCAAGCAGAGAGCTGTTATTGAGTTTCTTTTGGCGGTAGACCTGAGCATCTCAGACCTTCATGTTCATTGCAGAATGTCTACGGACACCTGGCAGTGAACAAAAGCACAGTGAGTTGTTAGGGGAGGCGTCCGTCATTATCGCAAAGAGATCGTACGAACATGTTCGATCTACCCTGTGCCGGCCGGCCGCACGCAGCTGTGACTCTTGCAATTTAGGAACGTGCCGACACACTGGCTCGAAGTGATCGACGGACCACAATCAAACACCATACTGCTCTACTTCTCCTTCTCCTTGACAACGCAAGGCCTCACACAAGTCTGTGCACCCGAGAGGAGCTCACAAAACTTTATTGGACTGTTCTTCCTCATCCACCCTACAGCTCGTATCCCGCACCATCCGACATCCAGCTGTTTGGACCAATGAAGATTGCACTCCGCGGGAAAGAGTACGTTCATGATGGGCAGGTTATTGATGCAGCAAGACGTTGGCTCCGTCGTCGATCACTACAGTGGTACCATGCGGACGTAGAGGCCCTCCCAGTAAGGTGGCGTGAGGCCGTCGCACTGAATGGAGATTATGTTGAAAAATAGAGTCTTGTAGCCAAAAGACTGGGGAACAGTAAGGTGTATTGGAATTCTGAATTAAATCTACCCGCTTTAAGAAAAAAATGTATTTCTTTACGTATTTAACGCCACTCGTAATTCTGGGTCCACAGTGCAACTCTTACTTTTTAGTGTGTAACTAGACAGACCATCACTAAGCATTGTCTCGACATGGTCGCTCTGAATAAATTGACTGCTTACGACGCCGGCAGAGCTCCTAGGAATTATTATCAGTCTGTTCCACTCGTCAATTTTTCTCTGGCACAGAAAGAGTCTACCGCACATAGTTTCCTATTTATACCATTATGTACGCAGGGCCCTTCGCACGGCTTAGGAATCTGTAAAGGAAATTTACGAATACCTTGTGTAGTCTTCAGGTTGTAGACCTTGGTTTGGAGCCCTCTTTTTCGACAGATATTGGTGTCGTATGGGGGCCGTTTGTGGTTGAGTACTGTGAATGGCATCAGACGGACAGAAAACCCAGATCCTTGAGCACTACTGAAATAATCCTTTGATGCCAGCTATTCTCAGTTTTTTTGACAGTAATTTTTCCCAGGTTGTGAGAGGATTAAACGAACTTAATCATGTTAGCAGTTACAGAACTGCTGTTTCACTTACAGTAGGTCAAGTCAGAAGTGGTTAACCAGAGTGAAGAGTCTTGTAGTCTATTCCCGTGGCAGTCTGGTTTCCTGAATTATTGGTAAGCTTCTGTGGTCAGCTGATCCTGGAGTACCTTCAACACTCCGGCCGTTCTTTAACTCTTCAACTAATTTATGACTCCGCTGTTCACAGGCCTTCCGTCGAACCCATTTTTGGGTCTCTCCACTGTCGTAACAGTTTGCAGTGCTCTTCTTGTAACGCCAGTCAGACAGCGCTTGTTCGCATACTTCAGTATAAAACAAAGATCGCCAACTCAATATCGCCGTCCAGCACAGTGTTCCTTCCTTGTCTGCCGGTCGAATTTGAATAAAAGTACACTAACTAACTCTAATGCCGAAGGCAACTGCCAAATAAAACAAAATTTCATGACGGTCTCGCCTCTTGTTTCGATGCTCTGAACCTGATTCGTGCCAAGTGCGAATATTTTATACACACTCAGACTAATCTGTACATCACCACCAGCTCTCTTCCGCTGTCGAATCTGAGACATGCTACTGCCCTATCTCCGTGCTCGAAGCAGATTGGCGTTCCCAACGTTTATGTAGTCTCTGGGAGGCCTTTGACAGCTTTAGCAGTAGGCCTAATCTTAGAGATAGTTAACGTCTCTAAAAGAGTTGCCGGCCGTTGTGACCGAGCGGTTCTAGGCGCTTCAGTCTGGAACCGCGCCACCGCTACAGTCGCAGGTTCGAATCCTGCCACGGGCATGGATGTGTGTGATGTCCTTAGGTTAGTTAGGTTTAAGTAGTTCTAAGTTCTAGGGGACCGATGGCCTCAGATGTTAAGTCCCATAGTGCTTAGAGCCATTTGAACCTAAAAGAGTTAACAACATACACTCCTGGAAATGGAAAAAAGAACACATTGACACCGGTGTGTCAGACCCACCATACTTGCTCCGGACACTGCGAGAGGGCTGTACAAGCAATGATCACACGCACGGCACAGCGGACACACCAGGAACCGCGGTGTTGGCCGTCGAATGGCGCTAGCTGCGCAGCATTTGTGCACCGCCGCCGTCAGTGTCAGCCAGTTTGCCGTGGCATACGGAACTCCATCGCAGTCTTTAACACTGGTAGCATGCCGCGACAGCGTGGACGTGAACCGTATGTGCAGTTGACGGACTTTGAGCGAGGGCGTATAGTGGGCATGCGGGAGGCCGGGTGGACGTACTGCCGAATTGCTCAACACGTGGGGCGTGAGGTCTCCACAGTACATCGATGTTGTCGCCAGTGGTCGGCGGAAGGTGCACGTGCCCGTCGACCTGGGACCGGACCGCAGCGACGCACGGATGCACGCCAAGACCGTAGGATCCTACGCAGTGCCGTAGGGGACCGCACCGCCACTTCCCAGCAAATTAGGGACACTGTTGCTCCTGGGGTATCGGCGAGGACCATTCGCAACCGTCTCCATGAAGCTGGGCTACGGTTCCGCACACCGTTAGGCCGTCTTCCGCTCACGCCCCAACATCGTGCAGCCCGCCTCCAGTGGTGTCGCGACAGGCGTGAATGGAGGGACGAATGGAGACGTGTCGTCTTCAGCGATGAGAGTCGCTTCTGCCTTGGTGCCAGTGATGGTCGTATGCGTGTTTGGCGCCGTGCAGGTGAGCGCCACAATCAGGACTGCATACGACCGAGGCACACAGGGCCAACACCCGGCATCATGGTGTGGGGAGCGATCTCCTACACTGGCCGTACACCACTGGTGATCGTCGAGGGGACACTGAATAGTGCACGGTACATCCAAACCGTCATCGAACCCATCGTTCTACCATTCCTAGACCGGCAAGGGAACTTGCTGTTCCAACAGGACAATGCACGTCCGCATGTATCCCGTGCCACCCAACGTGCTCTAGAAGGTGTAAGTCAACTACCCTGGCCAGCAAGATCTCGGATCTGTCCCCCATTGAGCATGTTTGGGACTGGATGAAGCGTCGTCTCACGCGGTCTGCACGTCCAGCACGAACGCTGGTCCAACTGAGGCGCCAGGTGGAAATGGCATGGCAAGCCGTTCCACAGGACTACATCCAGCATCTCTACGATCGTCTCCATGGGAGAATAGCAGCCTGCATTGCTGCGAAAGGTGGATATACACTGTACTAGCGCCGACATTGTGCATGCTCTGTTGCCTGTGTCTATGTGCCTGTGGTTCTGTCAGTGTGATCATGTGATGTATCTGACCCCAGGAATGTGTCAATAAAGTTTCCCCTTCCTGGGACAATGAATTCACGGTGTTCTTATTTCAATTTCCAGGAGTGTATAAATGGAATGGAAAGTGTGATACTCTTTAAATTAAATCTACACTTCCAGTTATACTCTGCAAAGCGCCCTAAGCAAATGCAAGAGGTGTGTGTATTACGAATCGAAGCAGGGACCTAGAGACGACGGAGAGGCTTCGTCCAGACGTAGCCATCAGCAGTTCACAATTCCACAATAAACCACAGCAGTCCATCCACCCCACCGCCGCCTCACACTGAACTCAGGCAGTCCATCCACTCCACCGCCGCCTCACACCGAACTCAAGGTTATTGTGCGGTTCGCCCCCAGGGGAGGGAGGGGGGTGGGTAGAGTAATTACGGTGTACACATATGTACACATACGTGGAGACAGTGATTGCGCAGCAATCGCCGACGTAGTGTAACTGAGGCGGAATAAGGGGAACTAGCCCGCATTCGCCGAGGCATTTGGAAAACCGCTTTATAAACCATCCACGGGCTGACCGCCACACCGGACCTCGACACTAATCCGCCGGACGGATTCGTGCCAGGGACCAGCACGCCTTGCCGCTCGGGAAGTAGCGCGTTAGACCTCGCGGCTAGTCGGGCGGGCTAAATGCAAGAGGTACTTCTTCTTGTACTAAGGTTTATCCAGTTTGCCAGATGGAGCATGAGAAGAATGGTTGCTTCTGCCTCGGCACGAACTATTATTCTAATTTTATCTTAACTGTCTTTATTGGGACAGAGTGTAGGAAACCGAAGAATATTTGCGGATTGAGCCCTGTACAAGATTCTTAGAATTGTCTAAGTGAGGTTTCAACAGATATTCGATGTTTTTCACGGCAAAACGAGGATAATGGAATGTAGTCGAATTAAGTCGGGTGATGCTGAGGGAATTAGATTAGGAAATGAGATGCTTAAAGTAGTAAAGGAGTTTTGCTATGTGGGGAGCAAAATAACTGATGATGGTCGAAGTAGAGAGGATATAAGATGTAGACTGGCAATGGCAAAGAAAGCGTTTCTGAAGAAGAGAAATTTGTTAACATCGAGTATAGATTTAAGTGTCAGGAAGTCGTTTCTGAAAGTATTTGTATGGAGTGTAGCCATGTATGGAAGTGAAACATGGACGATAAATAGTTTGGACAAGAAGAGAATAGAAGCTTTCGAAATGTGGTGCTACAGAAGAATGCTGAAGATTAGATGGATAGATCACATAACTAATGAGGAATACTGAATAGGATTGGGGAGAAGAGACGTTCGTGGCACAACTTGACCAGAAGAAGGGATCGGTTGGTAGGACATGTTCTGAGGTATAAAGGGATCACCAATTTAGTATTGGAGGGCAGCGAGGAGGGTAAAAATCGTAGAGGGAGACCAAGAGATGAATACACTAAGCAGATTCAGAAGGATGTAGGGTGCAGTAGGTACTGGGAAATGAAGAAGCTTGCACAGGATAGAGTAGCATGGAGAGCTGCATCAAACCAGTCTCAGGACTGAAGACCACCACAACATCTGCCAGATGAGGTTTATCATTGTCCTATAATGCCAACAGTTCTGTGACTGCGTTATCCTTATGTGTATATGTTCAATATACCTATTATTTCTACGTTATACTGATCCCTCAGAGATGAACAGTATTTCAATTTGATCTGTACAAGTGTTCTGCGAACAAAGAGATTAGTAGAAAATCAGCAGGTCTTCAGTATCCTTCTTACGAATTGAAGCCATCAGTTCACTATACCCATACTGCAGTGCCGCTACCTAGTCTTAGGTGAAATTTGTTAGAAGCTGCCGTGAAGCGTAGCGTTAGCTACCGCTGGCCAGTAGGTGCAGTGTAGCGACACGTAGGATATGGCAACATGTGCACAAGAGGACTGCAAGACGACCAACCGCGTTGTGTGAGACCTGTGCCGCACAGTGGTAATATCTGGAATGGACAGGACGGCATCACCACACCACGGCTAGAACTGTGTTATGATCTACGCGACCAGGAGCCGGGAAATAGTTCAATAAATGCGCCCTGCAGCAGTTTAAATAAAAGTGAATTTTGGGACAGAGGCATTTGGTGACCAGCAGTAGTACCACAGCGCCATGTTACAGTATATGACGAGACGACTGAGTGCTACCAGCTGCAGCCATGGGTCCAAGACCGGGCCTGGGCAGCAGCGTTCACATTAAGTCCACCATTCGGGGGGGGGGGGGGGATTTTATACTGCACAGCAAAAGACCTGCCGTCTACACCAGCCGCCGCGAGACTCCTGCCTGGACTCTGCGGGTCGTGCCCCGCGCAGGGCAGTCATCCCTAGTCGCGAGCCTCATCTGAATCGCCTGGGCTTGGGCTTTCGACGTCAGAGAGTTGACGCAGCAGGAAGATGGAGCGCAATGCTGACGTCAGAGCCTTGTCCTACTGACTCGCTTCCCAGGTCTGATCTCAGCATCGCTGGGAGCCAACGCAAGTACCGTCCGTCTGGGGCAAGGGCCAGCCATCCACTCACCGTCGCTGGCCTGCAATGCCGGAGTGGGGTGCGTCCGCCTCTCATTGACGGCGGGAAAATGTCGGAATTAAAAGTAAGAAAGTCTCTTCTCAACCGCTGACCTGTCACTGAGCTCCACCGGTCCACCTATAAGTTAGCCGACTCTTACATTACATTTCCCGGCGAAGCATTTGAATTTCACAGTAATAATGGACTTTTTGGGATGAAGTTCGCATCCACATACCAGCAGAGCTCAGTATATGTTACACCAGACAAACTAAACGTGAGTTAGCTACTACTTTTCAGTCCTCAAGTATACCTTTTGGGCGACCTCTTTTAACGATTATACAAGATACAGTCGCACTGTGTAAGGTAGTCCATGGGTGTTGAACAACCCTTACATAACAGAACCGAGCAAAGTGGAGCAGTTGTTAGCACACTGACCTCGCGTTCGGGAGAACGACGGTTCAATCCCGCGTCTGGCCATCCTGACTGATTTCCCTAAATCGCTCCAGGCAAATGCCGTGATGGTTCCTTTGAAAGGGCACGGCGACTTCCTTCCCATCCTTCCCTCATCCGATGTGACCGATGGCCTCGCTGTTTGGTACCTGATAAACAGAATTTTAAAATCGATTAGTATGTTATGGGAGAGTGGGAGAAGCTCTGAAACTATGTTAGCAACATGGCGGCCATTTTGGAAGTCGCCATCTTGGATGGAACTCCCAATTTTCAAATAACTATCTCATACTACTTGACAAACTTCTGTTTACCCACAAGTTCTTCTTTTAGGAGACTGTTTCCACACCCATGGACCACCCTGTACATTAAACCCAGGCTGAAACAATGAACTTATCGTGACACTGGTTGCCCACAGACTGAAACTTTTTGATCGTCCGTAATATACACTTTTGCCAACGGACTTGCCGCAACTGTAACACCTCCCATCACATCACCGAAGATGATGAAACGGCTGTCGGTTGGTAATATTGGGCCTTACGAGGCCTGTTCGGATGGGGTAATATACACTTTTTCTATAGCTTCGGAAACAGCCTTAGAAGAAGCCTTCAACAACGTAAAACGTGTGGAACTTGATCAAAGAGTAACAAGACAACAGAGCCGCAAACCACTGTCCGTTTTCAGGAGAAGAGGGCCCATAAATGTTTGCCCAACAAACAGAACGTATTTCAACTATGAGTAGGGTGTTTACCTGCGCAACTGAAGCCTGTCAGTTTGTGCCCTGCTGTTGTAGCGATCAGACAACTTGTTCGTGAAACTGTTCACACTTCCATTAACATATACGACAGTCGAAGAGGTTCGTTTATAGCGAATGTCGCCAAACTCGCAGAGGGGCGGTGCAGCTTATGCTGAAAGGTATCCCGATCTTACTATGCCCTCAAGACATTATTTAAAAAAGTCATGAAACTGGTAGTATGAAGAATAAAATACACAGAAGAAGAAAAGCGACCGATGAGAGAAATGCAACTAACACTTTAGTATGAGTAACACACAATCCACATGCCACTACTAGGCAGCATGCATTATTGATGGGATTCTAAGTAGCCAAAAGTTTCTAAAGTTCCTAACAAATTTGTGGCCTTAGTCATTGAAAGACATCCCACTCGACATAAGGCAGTCTGTGTAGCACCAACATGACTGATGTGCCGCCCATTGAGTATTATCTCATCTTCTGCATCCAACTTCCTCCTTTCGTTTTGACGACTTTTTTAATCAAAGATGATTGATATTCGTCAGCAGATATTCAATGACGAGCATTGCAGTAAGCGGCAGATGACAAAGCACAACTGGGAAGGCTGTCATCAGCACAATATTCTACAAATAATGCTATTTAACTTGGCTCTTCAATGTAGTCTACTCTAAGTTTCTTTCATCTGATTGCTCAGTGTCCATTTGAGTAAGTCCCTGTTTAGCAAGGAAAAAATCTGTATTTTTTCTTTTTATGTATTATGTTGTATAATAAAACATTGTGGAACGTTTTTCGTCTTCAATAATTACTGCTTCTGTTAGCAAGTGCCGGCCGGCGTGGCCGAGCGGTTCTAGGCGCTACAGTCTGGAACTGCGTGACCGCTACGGTCGCAGGTTCGAATCCTGCCTCGGGCATGGATGTGTGTGATGTCCTTAGGTTAGATAGGTTTAAGTAGTTCTAAGTTCTAGGGGACTGATGACCTTAGAAGTTGAGTCCCATAGTGCTCAGAGCCATTTTGTTAGCAAGTCTCAACACATTGCACCAAAACACATAATGAAACGGGGCTGATAATTTAGAACATTACTTCTCTAACACAACATATCAATTCATAAATGCCTAAAAGGAAGGGAAAGATGCGAATCTCGCAGTACAAAGATATTAATGTTTAAATAGCGATTTTTTATGTTCACTGAAATTCATATATAATTAATAATTTACTGTACAAATGTTTTCAAATTATCATCCAAAATATTAAATAAATAACAATGATAATAGTGTTTGTCACAACTCCTCAGTATTCTCTTTTTTGGTTTCAAATAACTCCTCATTACACGTTTTTATAATTGTTCTAGCTGAGTACACAGCATTGCACAGGTCTGTACTTATTCCAGTATTCTATTAGTCCATCTTCCGCTTCCTCCCCTCTCTGTCCATCTCCTCCTGCTCCCCCCACTGTCCACCTGCCCCACTCCCTCTCTCTGCCCATCTCCTCCTCCCCCGCCTCTCGTTCCATATGCTTCTTCCCACTCTGTCCATCTCCTCCTGCTCCCCCCCCCCCACACTGTCCACCTGCCCCACTCCTTCTCTCTGCACATCTCCTCCTCCCCCTCCTCTCGGTCCATATGCTTCTTCCCACTCTGTCCATCTCCTCCTGCTCCTCCCACTGTCCACCTGCACCACTCCCTCTCTCTGCCCATCTCCTCCTCCCCCTCCTCTCGTTCCATATACTCCTTCCCACTCTGTCCATCTCCTCCTGCTCCCCCCACTGTCCACCTGCCCCACTCCCTGTGCTTCTTCCCACTCTGTCCATCTCCTCCTGCTCCCCCACACTGTCTACCTGCCCCACTCCCTCTCTCTGCCCATCTCCTCCTCCCCCTCCTCTCGTTCCATATGCTTCTTCCCACTCTGTCCATCTCATCCTACCCTTCGAAGTCCATCTGCTCCTCCCCTCTATCTCCTCACCCCCCCCCCCCTCTGAGCCCACCTCCATCAGCTCTTCCATCTCCTCCTTCCCCTGTCCATGTCACCCTCCCCCCTCTGTGTCCATCTCACCCCCCCTCTCCATGTCCATCTCCTCCTCTCATCCTCCCTCTCTATCTCCTCTCCTCCTCCTCCCTCCACATTACCATCCCCACCCCAATAAGAGGTCCGGTTCTTATCCCCACATTTCAAATGGTTCAAATGGCTCTGAGCACTAAGGGACTTAACATCTGAGGTCATCAGTCCCCTAGAACTTTGAACTACTTAAAACTAACTAACCTAAGGACATCACACACACCCACGCCCGAGGCAGGATTCGAACCTGCGACCGTAGCGGTCGCGCGGTTCCAGACTGAAGCACCTAGAACCGCTCGGCCACCCTGGCCGGCTATCCCCACAGTATTTCCTTCCAGATAGTAAGTAATATGAGTTCCAAATTTAACTGAAATCGAGGCAAGAGTTTAGGAGGAGTTTTTTACCCATGTATGTACTTTTAACATAGGTTTAACATGTTTCACTTATGTTTGTACACATATTTCATCTGTATCTCCAGCGAATTTCGCCCTGCAGTTTAGCTTTCACATAATTCAATGTTTATGACGTCATATCTCCTGAACTACAATGACATAATTTTGCAGGCACTTCCTATGGTATATGTGGATACTGTTGTCGAAATTTGTTACGAATAGCGTTAGTAGTAAGTAAGGAATAAATTAAAACGTCATGTATGACGCGGCAGTTTTTAACGTATCTCAGTGTTTATGACATCATATCTCCTGAACTGTGTGTCGTACAGTCATATGATATTGCAGGTACATTCAGTAATATATGTGAATTCTTTCTGCAAAATGTGATGCGAATAGAGTTAGTAGTAAAGATGTAATAAATTAAAAACGCTGCTGTCGTTTGATTAACTTTCAACCTACGGCCGTTAAATAAAGACTCAGTAATACCTCAATTTCCGTGGTATAAGCACTAGATACAGCGACTCTTGCAGCAGCCAGAGCCTAAGTTAGATTTTTGCTTCTGGTTCGATCTTTACACGTAAAAACATCCTAGTATTGCAGTTAAGTCCTATACTTCTTTTTGTCCTTTAAAGAGCTAACTTCACGTTCAAATATGGCTAGGGATTGTGGCTGTTGCCAATTTCTGAAGGAAATGGCTACCGTTCGCGAAAAACTGGGAGCTGCGTTGGTCACTCAACGGGCTGCTAATTGTGCTGCTGGAGTGACAGAGCAGTCTCCCATTGTGAAGGTGCTGTGTAGCTTACCGATTTGGTCCACAAATACTTTGTCATCGGATGGTGGTTGGTGGGATGTGCCCGGATGTGGGGCTGTTTCGAGAGGAAGAATTAATATGGCGAACGGCCAAAACGCTAGCGCCACACCTCTAAGGACTAGGTTTGAGATATTACCTCCCACTGGTAATGAGACAGAGGTGGGGGCCTTATTTCTGCTTCTCGTGTGGTGATCCCACCTTTGTCATAGTCGCGGCGTGCACAGAGAGGAAAGAGAGGGCTGATAATTGTAGGCAGTTTCAGTGTTAAGCGCGTATTGGAGTCTTTTTGGAAAATAACGTTAAAGGAGGGAAAGTAACCAAACGTCGGTTAGTATCTCGGGAGGACCTGTTTGCCAGGAGTAAGAGGCTATCCCGCCACAAATTGAGGGCATAATTTGTAATCAATTCCTGGTCGTCTCTCACGTCGCCACCAATGTCTTCTGTGGCCTCGGGAGAAACCATGTTCAGTTCTTTCTGGGGCGTGGTGAAGACAGGTAACCTCACTCGTGAGACATCTGCACAGCTGTCGATTTGCAGCGCCTTCCCGACGACTGATCGGGGCCCCCTGCTCTGCGGCCGAGTGGAGGATGTAAACCAGGTGCTTCGCCGACTCTGTGACGAGATCTGTCGCAGATTACTCTACATCTACATCTACATGCATACTCCGCAATCCACCATACGATACGTGGCGGAGGGTACCTCGTACCACAACTAGCATCTTCTCTCCCTGTTCCACACCCAAACAGAACGAGGGAAAAATGACTGCCTATATGCCTCTGTACGAGCCCTAATCTCTCTTATCTTATCTTTGTGGTCGTTTCGCGAAATATAAGTTGGCGGCAGTGAAATTGTACTGCAGTCAGCCTCAAATGCTGGTTCTTTAAATTTCCTCAGTAGCGATTCACGAAAAGAAAGCCTCCTTTCCTCCAGAGACTCCCACCCGAGTTCCTGAAGCATTTCCGTAACACACGCGTGATGATCAAACCTACGAGTAACAAATCAAGCAGCACGCCTGTGAGTTGCTTCTATGTCCTCCCTCAATACGACCTGATAGGGATCTCAAATGCTCGAGCAGTACGCAAGAATAGGTCGTATTAGTGTTTTATAAGCGGTCTCCTTTACAGATGAACCACACCTTCCCAAAATTCTACCAATGAACCGAAGACGACTATCCGCCTTCCCCACAACTACCATTACATGCTTGTCCCACTTCATATCGCTCCACAATCTTACGCCCAAATATTTAATCGACGTGAATGTGTCAAGTTCTACACTACTAATGGAGTATTCAATCCTGTCCAAGTCATCTTGTATCCTCCTACAGTCACTGAACGACGACATCTTCCCGTACACCACAGCATCATCAGCAAACAACCGCACATTGCTATCCACCCTATCCAAAAGACCATTTATGTAGATAGAAAACAACAGCGGACCTCCCACACTTCTCTGGGGCACTCCAGATGATACCCTCACCTCCGATGAACATTCACCATCGAGGACAACGTACTGGGTTCTATTACTTGAGAAGTCTTCGAGCCACTCACATATTTGGGAACCAATCCCATATGCTCGTACCTTAGTTAGGAGTCTGCAGTGGGGCACCGAGTCAAACGCTTTCCGGAAGTCGATCTTCCCTGCATAGGAAACACTTGCAAAGTCATGTTCGATTCAATGGGAATGATTGTGCCCCACGACTGTGATGTAACGATAGATGAATTAATGCTTGTACATGCCTAAGTTACATTGGAACATGTGTTGTTATAATAACTCTGATTCTACATGACTGTCTATAACGCACTGATAATATGTGCACAGTTACCTGAAATTAAGATCTCCAGTAAAAAAAGACAGATGATTTACGAGCGATGCTGGCCTTCGTTCGGTCCTGGACTTGTAAGGTCGCGCTGGGTAGTTTATCTGTGCCCTATATAACAGAAACGGCTACTCGGATCACTAATAGAAAAACCAACATCAGATAAATCAATTATTTCAACATACCGGATAGCAGATTTGAAGAGTGAGGATCTCAAAGTATTAGTTACTAACTGGCTGAGTATTCGTAGCAAAATCCCAGAGGTCGCACCTCTCGTAGAAAGTGGTCAACCTCACATCATTATACGGACTGAGAGTTGGCGAAAACCCAAAGTAGAGAGCAGGGACATTTTCGTCAACAAGTGGAACTTGTATCAGAAAGCTGTACTAGATTCTCGGAGGAGAGGAGCGTTAATAGCGAAAAACAGAAGCATCAGAGCTAGCGAAGTACAATATGAAACCTACTATGAACTGATATGGACAGCAGTGACCAAGCTACGTGAATTTAGATTAATAATAGAATTTTTCTACGGATCACTAGTTTCAGGACTAAACTCGACTGCATGGAAGTACTCCGAGCATCTGGTAATAGTAGGTGGTGACTTCCTGCTATCGACTGGAAAAACTATGCCTACTTTATAGGCTGTAAGGACAAACGGTCTTCCAAAATAATACTTACTACATTATCTGACAATTGCCTCGAAAAAATAGTGCAGACCATACGCGAAATAAATAATTTAGACCTCGCGGCTAGCAACAGACGCGCCCTTTTCGAGACGGTGGGCAACTGGAAAGTGATTAGCGACCATGATGATACAAAAATGAAGATCACCAAAGGCAAACATTTCGTCAAGAAAGCTACCAAATTACTTGTGGTCACTGAAACGCATAGACAATCACTGTTAGCTTACTCAAAGAAGTGAGAACTTTTAGTTTATATCTGGCAAACACTAAGTAATTGTGGTTAAAACAAACAGACGTTATAAACCGCGGTCTACGTAAATGGAAACATAAATGATGGCATACTTTAACAGTATCATTCGAAGAATTGTGCAAAAACAAATACTATTACACTTTCGCTACAAAAGAGACTGCAGGAAAACTGACAGACAAAACTTAATAATAACTCGTGCATCCCTAAGGAGGGTCATGCTTGAAGCCTACAGTAATTTGCAAAGTCAGATCCTGACGAAAGATCTATCAGAAAATCTAAGGAAGTTTGGATCATACACAAAGTCAATGAACGGGTCCAAACCTTCTGTTCTCTCTCTCGTAAATCCGTCTGGCGGACGGGAAGTGGAAACATAACATTTTTTCATTTAAAAATTTATTTGCGCAAAAAAATACAACCGGTACTATGTTTGGCCGCAGCACAAATCGCAAATGAGAGCTATTAATTTTAGCACTGTCGATAGAGAAGAATAATTACGAATAGTTAAAGCGCACAAAGCACCAGTTCCCGGCGGAATTCCGTTTAGATTTTACATTAATTACGCTGGTGGATTAGCTCCTTTCCTAGCTCATATCCTGTACAGCGCATAGTCCCGCACGACTGGAAAAGAACGCTAGTGTAAAAGATTGGATTTATCGACAAGGCTGGAGACATAATAGTTTTTACATTCTACTACAAGATGCAATTTGCATCCCTGTCTCCCTCCACCTCCCGTTATTTTGCTACATCTGACCTTTTTCTTTTTGCTCTAAAACTCACCTCTAGGGACCTGTATGTAAGGTTTCTGTCATCCAGCACACAATCAATCGCAATAGCAGCAGATTCTTGGAGTCTAGTTTCATAATCAGTTTGATCATCACAGGACAGCATTTTTCACGCAATCCACCCACCTATTGGGAAAAACACTATCATATCTTGGTTGGGGGTAGTTAATTGATGAATTTAATTAATTTATGTATCAATTTGATATCAAAATTGGGGCCAGAGCCAAATATTCCCACTACTTTCGTCCACACGTGGAGCACCCTCTCCTTCAGCATGACCTTGCCAGATTACACGTGAGTGCTGCGACATCTGCAACAATCCTTGGGTTCGCTGTCATCGATCAGCGTCTATCCAGTGCTGAATTGGCTCCATCTGATTTTCATCTGTTTCGAACACCTTTGAGAACTTCACTTTTATGATGCAGCAGTAAAAGCAGAGTTGAGGTTGTGGCTCTATCAACAAAGTCAAACATTCTACAATGACGGTATCAGCCAACTGGTCTTTTATCGCGTGAAATGTGTTCAACATGAGTGACTGCGTTGAGAAATAAACGTGAAGATATGAAGAATAAGGAGCTAGAATATTAACAACATTTATTTCATTTGAAAATCTTCAATATTTTTCACATAAAGAATTCAGAGGGATTTTTTTCATAAGTTCTGCACAGATAATTACAAACATTCTTTGCAAACATGAAAGGTCGTTGAATCGGTCATTCAGGAAAAATATAATGGCTTGCACGATAAGCAGATTTAACAACTGTAGGCTTTTACTTGTGGAAAAAATTAAAAGACGATGTCTACAAGGAAAAATGGCTCTGAGCACTATGGGACTTAACTTCTGAGGTCATCAGTCCCCTAGAACTTAGAACTACTTAAACCTAACTAAGCTAAGGACAAATCGTTCAAATGGCTCTCAGCACTATGGGACTTAACATCTGAGGTCATCAGTCCCCTAGAACTTAGAACTACTTAAACCTAACTAACCTAAGGACATCACACACATCCATGCCCGAGGCAGGATTCGAACCTGCGACCGTAGCGGTCGCGCGGTTCCAGACTGTAGCGCCTAGAACTGCTCGGCCACCTCGGCCGGCCCTACTAAGAAACATCGATGACTGCAGAAGACGTGGAATGCATTACAACATACTCTGGTGCTGTGATGCGTCCAGGTAAAATTCAACATGCTTTACTGTGTGTACAGGATCGCTTTATAGCATGTATATGATCAAGTAATACATGTTGCATCGCTGACGTTTTTCTCAAAGGCTGTTATCAACGCCTTTGAAAAGAATACATACTTCCACTTTTAAAAAAAGGTGTTGTAATACAGAAAATAGAAACGTTACAAATTACTTGTGTGCATGAGAATATCCGCCAATGTCTGCTACAAGTAATCGAAAATGACACCTCTATGTCTCTAATCCATTTGGATACCTCTTTGACGGCCTGTCCAAGCTGTCTCACCTTACGTAGGTAATGGTCATTACAACTATTGTACTAGCAAAAAATTAAAATATTTATCAGTTAGTGACTCAAAGAGTGAGTATATTTTTTAGGTCACCCTATATTTTAAATTCAGTTCAACCTTTATGATGAGGGAGCATGTCATACTATGTTTTCTAAGTAGCTGGCTTATTTAGACCTATTGGAAAGCTACAAGGGAGCCATATCTATCAGAGATAATTTTAGATTTGTTTCCAGTCTCTTAGTTCGTCATAATATTAGCTGTTATCCACAGCAGCGCTCGCGTATCTATAGTGTTGTTATGATGACTGACAGAGAGTAAGTAAGCTATTGAAAGTGCAATAACATCAGATTCCCTGACGTGTCTGCCTGTTCGGGTATGCATAGCTAGCGACATGCACCCTCCTCGCCGCTCCTCCCCCCTCCCCACTCCCCCCGCCGACCATCTGCCCCGCCGCCTGATGACGCGGCACGTTCAAATGGTTCAAATGGCTCTGAGCACTATGGCACTCAACTGCTAAGGTCATTAGTCCCCTAGAACTTAGAACTAGTTAAACCTAACTAACCTAAGGACATCACAAACATCCATGCCCGAGGCAGGATTCGAACCTGCGACCGTAGCGGTCTTGCGGTTCCAGACTGCAGCGCCTTTAACCGCACGGCCACTTCGGCCGGCACGCGGCACGTGCAGCGTTGCTGTTGAGTGGTGTGTGTGTCTGTGTGTGTGCTATTAAAGTAGGTATACGCTATACAACGTGTACATTATGCAACTAATTTATTAATTTTTAACGTGGTTTATGTTCACTGTTGTAAAGAAAAGGTGTTCCATCTCCTACTTCACCCGCTTTGGAGTGGACTGTTTTTCTTTTCTTCTTCTCCTTCGTCTTCTTTTTTTTTTTTTTACTTTCTAAAGTAGTCTTTGTTCTTCCTCAGGTTTCAAGCTATTCCCATAACAAATTTAATTGAAATCGGTTCAGCGATGTAGTCGTGAAAAAGGCTGAGTTACTTTCGCATTTATAACATTAGTATGGAAGTATGGATTAAACACGTTGAGAACTGTATTGGCATTGTTCTCATTACTTTGAATCGCATTATGTAGGAAATATCAACGAATAAAACCATTTTCACGAATATGATAAAATTCGGGAGTCAAAGAGTAAATAGTTTTTTGAAAGAGTAATTATTTTTCAATAATTTGCGTTATATTCTTCGAATCAAGAAATATCTTATATACACAGTTTATTAAGCAACCTATGTTCTTTCTCGGCGTTCAAACTACCTTCATACAAAATTTCATCAGAATCGGTTCAGCTGTTTAGTCGTGAAAAGGTAACAGACAAACACACCTTCGCATTTATAACATTGGAATGCAGCCTAAGGGATAAGTGCGCTTCTGTTTTATAGGATCCACATCGTATCAGCACCAGCACGTTTCTAGGAGCCTTTGTTTGGTGTGTGTGTGTGTGTGTGTGTGTGTGTGTGTGTGTGTGTGTGTGTGTGCGTTGAAACGTAAGAGCCGTATCGTTCTTCTCAAACAGAATTTTGGCTCGTAAATTGGTCTACTTTAACGACTTTGTTCCGAAGTTGTTGATTTAATGTCACCTATGATGACATGGTTAGATGTCACAATGAAAAATTATCGTTACTACCACCGTTTTAGTTACCTTATGCAAGTATCAGGAAAACGTACTGTACAAATCATGTAAAAATCTAGCAGAAGGCTTGGTATTGGGATAGCGAGAGTATTTGATGATATGGAAAACAGTCCATTCGAAATTGTATCCAAAAAAAGAAGAAACCTTTCCAGAAAGTAACTGAAGATGCTGAAAAGCATTCAAAATATAAAATAGAAAGAATGACGATCAATGTTGAATGGCCCGTTGACGATGAAGTCATTAGAAACGGAACAAAAGCTCGGAATGGACAAGGAATGGGAAGGAAAACCGTCGCGTCTTATTCGAAGGAATCATCTCGCAATTCGCCTTAACCTGTTTAGGGAAACCACAGAAAACCTAAATGCTTGTAGCCGGACATGTGTTTGAATCCCGTTCATCCCGAATACAAGTCCATTATAAAATACACTGCTTAGGAAATACGGGAAAGGAAACTGGGAGCTACCGACTCAGAACTGTGTTAGGTTCATGCCTTTCTCGACAAACTTGTAATTTGTTTCTCTTTCTTATTACAAGGAATCTTTTGTACGTGGAAGAGAGACATTACACATTGATGGTATTCTGAAGCTTTAGGTTCATACTTGTTGTGGGTTTCAGGATCGTTCCACGTGTTAAGATGTAAACGATCGCATCTGTCACTGTAAACTGTCTGAGTTAGTTGCTGTTACGACAGTGAAATTGTGTTTCAGATTGCAATGTCTAGTTGGCTTTCTGGTACACGACAGGTTTCCTGGCGTGAAGGCTGTTTCAGTTGAAAAATCAGACTATTTTCCCAGTTTTTCCTTCTTCCTTGATACAACTGTAAACCTACGAAGTGATAATTTTTAGTGAAATAGTAACACACAGCTGTATAACTACTGCTGCTGTTGCGTAGTCTAAATGACCAGCAATTGACAATCGTTAGCCTTTTGATAGAGTGTGACAAGTTGATAATTAGAAACGAAATAATAATGAAACAACTATATTCCTACTGCTACTGTTGTGCAATCTGAATACTCGACTTTAAATAATCGTTATCTTTTTGTTACAGAGTAGCAAGTTGATGCATTCATTTGTTATAAATTTTTTATTGGTTTGACCTACTAAGGACCACATGAAATAACTTATGCCTTCTTTCTTCTCCCTATTCTTTCTTTCTTTCCAGCAGTTTTTCATTCTTTCTCTGTTTTTTTCTCTTCTTCCTTCTGTCCACACTACACCTATCTTTTTCTTTGCTTTCTCCTGGAAGCCCCTGAAACTTTTTTACTTTTGCCTTGATTTTTTTCTTTCACCTATTTCTTCCTCCATTATTTCCATTTGTCTCAGGTCTACTTTAATTTCTTTGATCTATGTCATTGATGATTTTGGGTTTCAGCCAAAAAACATTAGACATTCTTTTTGTTTTCGTCTTTTCATTTAGCTGTTTTAGGCGTCCATAGTATGCAACGCTTTTCTTCCTCGTTGTGTCTGACATCGGTTCTGTTTTGTCATAAATTTCTTTATTACTACGTAATTTCCATTTCCCATTCTCATATGTTGATCCCAAGCCGTTCGTGATTATTTTTCTTTCCTCATTTTCTATCATAATTGTTTAGCTGTATTTAACGAAAGGAATTTCGGAGAATAAAGGTATTCTGGTATAATGACAGTGTTGTAGTGCTGGAGTTTTGCATTTATGAAAATAGAGCTCTTGTTATGAAGATCTTTTGTTAGTTGAAAATCGACTTCCATTTTCCTCGTCGCTGTTAAGTTAGCTTCTTTGTTAAAAGCATTTGATAATATTATTTCACGTAGGTATTTAAATTTTGTAACCTTTTTTATTCTTCCATAATCAGTTTCCATGCATTTCGGTACCTCCGTCGCGTCTATCACATACTCTGTGTTTCATTTATTATTATTATTATTATTATTATTATTGTGAGGGCATGCTGAAAAATAATGCCTCCAATTTTTTATTCTTTCCTCAACATTGGTTGAGGTATTGCATGTCATATATGTTATTAGACCGACTTCCCCGCTTCGCTGACGTAAGTTACAACCCTCTGACGCTAGAGGGCGCCCAATTGTAGTGTGTAACGTAGCGGTATGTAACGTAACTATGTCGGTGCGTCAGAGACCCTCAGAAAACTGGAAGCTCCGGTTCGAAGAGTTCGTCCACACAAGGAGCACCGTCTCTTTCAGCACGATTATGCCAGACCACATACGAGCGCTGTGACATCGGCGACAATCCAACGCCTTGGATTCGCCATCATTGATCGTCCTCCATGCACTCCCAACTTGACCACATCTGATTTTCATTTGTTTCCAAAACTTAAAGAACACCTTCAAGGACTTCACTTTTGTAGTGTTGAGGTGGTACAAGCAGAGGTGAAGTTATGGCTCCGTCAACAAAGTCTCTCAACAAGCCGGTCTCTGTGGCCGAGCGGTTCTAGGCGCTTCAATCCGGAACCGCGCTGCTGCTACGGTTGCAGATTCGAATCCTGCCTCGGACATGGATGTGTGGGATGTCGTTAGGTTAGTTGGGTTTAAGTAGTTCTAAGTCTAGGGGCCTGATGACCTCAGATGTTAAGTCCCATAGCGCTTAGAGCGAATTGAACCATTTGGTCTCAACAAACTGGTCTTTCGCTGGGAGACATGTGTTCGTGACCAGGGTGACTATGTTGAGAAATAAATATGTATACGTGAAGAATAAAGGTGTAGCATGTTAATAACGTTCGTTTACTTTAAAAAGTTTTAAGAGTTCTCACATAAAAAATTCGGAGACATTAGTTTTCAGTTTGATTGGAATACTCTCTTTCAAATTCTGAAGGTGGCAGGCGTCAAATACAGGGAGCGAAAGGCTATTTACAATTTGTACAGAAACCAGGTAGCAGTTTTAAGAGTCGAGGGACATGAAAGAGAAGCAATGGTTGGGAAGAGAGTGAGACTGGGTTGTAGCCTCTCCCCGATGTTATTCAATCTGTATATTGAGCAAGCAGTAAAGGAAACAAAAGAAAAATTCGAAGTATGTATTAAAATCCGTGAAGAAGAAATTAAAACTTTGAGGTTCGCCGATGACATTGTAATTCTGTCAGAGACAGCAAAGGACGTGGAAGAGCAGTTGAACGGAATGGACAGTGTCTTGAAAGGAAGATATAAGATGATCATCAACAAAAGCAAAACGAGGATAATGAAATGTAGTCGAATTAAGTCTGGTGATGCTGAGGGAATTAGATTAGGAAATGAGACACTTAAAGTAATAAAGGAGTTTTGGTATTTGGGGAGCAAAATAACTGATGATGGTCGAAGTAGAGAGGATATAAAATGTAGACTGGCAATGGCAAAGAAAGCGTTTCGGAAGAAGAGAAATTTGTTAATATCGAGTATAGATTTAAGTGTCAGGAAGTCGTTTCTGAAAGTATTTGTATGGAGTGTAGCCATGTATGGAAGTGAAACATGGACGATAAACAGTTTGGACAAGAAGAGAATAGAAGCTTCCGAAATGTGGTGCTACAGAAGAATGCTAAAGATTAGATGGGTAGATCACATAACTAATGAGGAGGTACTGAACAGGATTGGGGAGAAGAGGAGTTTGTGGCACAACTTGACTGGAAGAAGGGATCGGTTGGTGGGACATGTTCTGAGGCATGAAGGTATCACCAATTTAGTACTGGAGGGCAGCGTGGAGGGTAAAAATCGTAGAGGGAGACCAAGAGATGAATACACTAAGCAGATTCAGAAGGATGTAGGCTGCAGTACGTACTGGGAGATGAAGAAGCTTGCACAGGATAGAGTGGCATGGAGAGCTGCATCAAACCAGTCTCAGGACTGAAGACCACAACAACAACAACAACAACATAGTTTTCAGTATTCTTATTATTATTGTTATTCATATTATTATTAATAATTCGTACATACCAGCTTTCATGTTCCACATTTTCAACTAAACACGTCGATAGTTGATCTGGAAGAATGAAAGTAATGTTCGTCTCGCTGCGCATAATATCTATGTTCTCCTTTACCGGTCATCGTGCCGTAAAGTCAACAGAAGGAAACCAAGTCAGAAAAGCTGATAGTGAGGTGTCGATGACACAAACATAAGTCTTCTTCCAATTCTATTGATTTACTTCCGTTATGACAAATTCACCTCACATTACAATACCCTACTGTTAGTTGATAAGTATAGATCTTGCCACTGCTACCAGACAGCCAATAATAAGCGGCTTTGATCCAGCTAATATGGTTTACCATAACTTCAGCTTTGGACTACAGTGCGTTAATTGAAAGTAGAAGACCACTGTCGAGTTGTGGCAAAATACAGTTTTTCCCCCCTATTTTTTGCTACACTGCTAAAGGGACATCAAAATCCCTAAGTCATCGACGACAGGTTCCTCTTTTCATGCACAATTTCGAATACAGTTCATAAGTTTGTTGGTGAAGTGTAGTCTTATGTGTTTGCTTTAGGAAAAACAAGCTGTTTCGCAAGAAGGAGGTACTGGCAGAAGTGAAGCTGTGAGGGTGGGTATTCAGTTTTGCTGGATATCATTCGCTAAGAGAATAAACTGCGAAGGACAATATTCCGGGTTCGAGTCCTGGTCCGATACACAGTTCAAATCGATATCCTTCATGTACCTTGCCGGGATGTTGTAGTGAACTCGGAGGCTAGTTCATGTTTGTCATTGATTATCGAACCATTTAGACATATTTCAGGGGCGTTGAGAAAGTGAGCCGTCTGCTGAATGTGAACAAACAGGCAAACCGGTTCATTATCGCCTGCCATAGTGTACCTGGACTGTCAATATGTTTCTGTACCACTTACATATGAAAGGCAATGACAGATATACCACGGATTCCACCTAATTTCACGTAAGCACTCCCCACACAAGTATGTCACAACCGATCTGAACTGTACTCTGCTGCAGTGGGATCTACTGTCTTAATTGCTTTGCGAAATACAGGCGTGTTGTAATCAGCATGTACCAACATGTATCTCGACTCAGCTGTGCAGGTGTCCTCTCCCCATACTTCGAGTGCCGTACGGCGATGTTTTTGTCTACTGCGACGTTTGATTATCATAGGTACGTAAATGCAGCTATGGCTACTGTATGGTACATTTTGCTGATAAACACCAAATTGGCAGGGGTACTGTTGTTCATCTATCCCAGTGGTTTCCAACATTTCTGAGACCATTACCTCATAACTGAACTTGAGAATGAGAAATAATTTTTTTGAACCCCTTTTTTTTTAATGGCGAAATACTATTTAGTTTTTGTATGCATTTCTTTAAGTCGCGAATTAAAAGTCAACAGGACGATTAGTAATGCTTATTTCTAACAATCATTTTTATAGAACGATGAAGCAATTCTCAGTGCATCGTGTGTGCTACTTATAACGATTTCTCAGAAAAGAAAGCTATCCACACTGAGGGTACACGGTTTTTACTGTTGTGCTGTGCTGCCAATTAGTTCGTTTACTGTTGCGAAATGAATAATGAATTAATTTCTGGACTATTGTGGGAACTACCTACAACTCAGAGAAGGCATTTTCTTGAAATATTTAAGCTTGTGTGATGTATATGTTTCAATTTCACTGTCAAATATGCGTGGTAGTGGGTGGACTACGTTGTTCACATACTTGTTTCATTTCACAAGGCCGGCCGGAGTGGCCGTGTGGTTCTAGGCGCTACAGACTGGAGCCGAGCGACCGCTACGGTCGTAGGTTCGAATCCTGCCTCGGGCATTGATGTGTGTGATGTCCTTAGGTTAGTTAGGTTTAATTAGTTCTAAGTTCTAGGCGACTGATGACCTCAGAAGTTAAGTCGCATAGTGCTCAGAGCCAGCCAGCCATTTCACAAGCTGTGATGTCTACCACAAGCGTCATGCGTTAATGCTAGTGTATGATAAAAAATATATGTAATTATTGGTAACTTTCAATGCTGATATCATGTCTTACAAAATTTTGATAAGAATAATGATCTTTTAAAAATTATTTAGTTTCGTGACCGAAACACAATTAAAACCTTTAGTTTTTACAGCTCGGGAAATTTTATTTTACTCTTCATAGGTTATCACCCCAAGCTTGGGAACCACTGGCCTACTCATTATTAAAATCTAAGTCAGTAGACAGTTTTCCCTGTCTTCCACAGCTTGCAAGCTGTAACAGTGCGGTTGCTAGGCAAACCTGCCGTACTTACGCCACCGCAGGTGAATACGTAGTACGGGGCAATGGCGCGTGGGAGGATGACGTCAACGTATGTGACCTATTAGTTGAGGTTAAATGAGCGTCGGTCAGTTCATTGGTTCATTTCTTATCCTGTTGTTGCTACACAGCCTTGCTTTGAATAGGAAATTGATATCAAATGTCGCTTTCTAACAGGTTACAGGTAAGAAGATCTGCTGCCTTTTTCTTGGTTTATTGAGAGTAACCATTCTCACTACTCTTCATAGAAAAGCTGAAGTGTTATCAGTAACAAACTTCATGCGCTTCACGACAGAACATAAAATTTTGTGACAATTTGTTTTAAATGTAGAACTAACGGAAAAATAATCTACACTATCTGACCAAAGGTATCCGGACACTTCTCTGTAATGCGGAATTGACCACTAGACGTCACGAAAGGTGGATCCGCCAGTATAAAAGGAGGTGGGGAGTGTTGTGTTGTCAGTAGAGAAACAGTAACAGCATAAATGGTTGGTCAGGAGAGTTCGTGACTTCGAACGTGGACTAATCAGTGGACGTCACCTGAGTAACAAATCCATCAAGGGTATTTCTACCCTTCTGAAGCAGCCCCGGTCGACTCTTGGTAATGTGAATGTAAAGTGGAAACGTGAAGGAACAACCACAACTAAACCAACACCATACAAGCCTCATGTGCCGACATGCAGGGACCGTCGAGCATTGCATAGAGTGGATGTAAATAATTGCATGAAATCAGTGGAGAAAATCACTCATAAGTTCCAAAGTGCTACCAGCAGTCCAGCTAGAACAATGACTATCCGTAGGGAATTATATACACGCATAAAAAAAATGTTATGCATCAACCTGGTTCCACAACTCATGAATATAGATGTTGACTGTGGATATTGCATCACAGACACAGTCCCTTTGACTGTTCAGAGATGTCACTAAACCTGCCCAAAGACGTAAGCAACCATGCATGAACAGCGCCTATTAGATGGAGGGGCTCCGACAGCTGATCAGTTCCAGTCATTCCACCAGGCAGGAGGTACACGGCTTGTGTTGTCTGTAGTTCAACCATACCTAGACGGTCGATGGCGTCCTCATTGTTACTTTGCGCCAGGAAGGGCTCTCAACAACGGAAGTGTCCAGGCGTCTCGGAGTGAACCAAAGCGATGTTGTTCGGACATGGAGGAGATACAGAGAGACAGGAACTGTCGATGACATGCCTCGCTCAGACCGCCCAAGGGCCACTACTGCCGTGGATGACCGCCACCTACGGATTATGCCTAGGAGGATCCCTGACAGCAAAGCCACCATCTTGAATAATGCTTTTCGTGCAGCCACAGGACGTTGTGTTACGATCCAAACTGTGCGCAATAGGCTGCATGATGCGCAACGCCTCTAAGAATGATACAGACAAGAAAAGCGTACTACCATTACTACTTAGTGTTTCTGTTTAGTTGGAAACGTTTCGGGACAATTTTTTTTATTCTTCGTGTAAATATAATTCCTTGAAAGAAATACACTATCTGAAAAAGTATCCGGACACCAATTAATCGATATTAATATGGAGTGTGCCGCCCTCCGCCTTTGTGACAGCTTAAACCCTGCGGGGGACGCTTTCTGCAAGGATCCTGATTGTCTGTGGAGAATTAGAAGCCCATTATTTTTCAAGTGCAGGAACCGGTAGTAATGTATTACGCTGGGGTCTGGAGTGAAGTCGACGTTCTAACTCATCCAAAAGGTGTTTCATTGCGTTCAAGTCTTAGACTCTGGACAGGCAGTTCCATTTCAGGAATGTCATAGTCCACAAACTGTCGCCTCACAGATGCTGTTCTGTGACAGGGTTTATTGCCATGCTAATTCCTTCCACTGATTTCATCCAATTTTCCGCAATGCTCGACGATCCTTTCCATCACTACATTAGGTTTTCGAGATCTTGATTTAACTGTAGTTGTGACTTTGCGTTTCCACTTTGGAGTTATATCACCAACATCGAATGGTTCAAATGGCTCTGAGCACTATGGGACTTAAATTATAAGGTCAGTAGTCCCCTAGAACTAAGAAACTACTTAAACCTAACTAACCTAAGGACATTACACACATCAATGCCCGAGGCAGGATTCGAACCTGCGACCGTAGCGGTCGTGCGGTTCCAGACTGTAGCGCCCAGAACCGCTCGGCCACCTCGGCCGGCACCAACATCGACTTGGACAGTTTTAGAAGGGTTGAAATGTTCTGGTTGGGCGCATTACCCAGATGAATCCGATGAATAGCCCACGGCGAAGACACTGAGCTGTGCTGACAGACCCATTGTGCTGTTATTGATTCCCTACTAACAACGCAATACTCCCTATCTCCTGTTACAATGGCGCGCCCGCCTCTCGTGATACCTAGTGCTCAATTCAGAATTGCATAGACATGTCCAGATGCTTTTGATGACATAGTGTACTATTAAGGTTTGGATTCCAGTTGACCGGTGCTATGTTAGCTGGAATTAAACTCTGTTTTGTATTAGGAATATCAACGGAATGATCAACCTTCTACTGCATTGACGTGTTCCTCAGTTGTTTTCTTTTTTTTATCGTCTAATAATTTTGACAGTGATAAGCCACTGGACTCTTATTCTAGAGAATAGTGTTTCAAATCCCATTACGGCCATATTGGGTTTTCCGTGATTCCTTTAAATAACTTCAGGCGTATGCTGGGGTGGTTCCCTTGAATGGAAACAGTCGATTTCCTATCGCATCCCACCATAATTCTTCCCAGTCCAATTTTGTGTTCCTTGTCTAATGACCTTGTCGTCGATGGGACGTCATGTGCTATTCTTCTTCCTAAAAATATGGAAGTAGTTTCGCTCTCGAAAAGAATTAAGGTAGCATTTGACTGAAAAATATTCTCATTCAGAGTATTCAGAATTCATCATTGCACATAGCAATAGTGGCGTTCAAGTACGCTCGCATGTTTTCAAGCAAACTAAGGTAGTCCATTTTTATGAACACAATACGTTCAGGTTAATCAAACACATCAGTAAGTTTTTTCGTATTGGATGCAACAGCCACAAATTTATTAAAAGACAACTTCATTTTATATCTTGGTTACGATGAGCACACTCATTTTTTTCACACTGTCTGCTGATTTCGGCGATGTGCCGCTTTCATTCGCTTTCTGTGAAACTGATATAAACAGATATTGCATCAATCTTATAACATCATAGGCTCTGACTCTGAAATTATTGGTATATCTGAACACTTCTTAAATAATGAGATAATTCAGAGGCTTCCTTTACCAGGATACAGGTTGGCTGGCAGCTTTTCTAGGAGCTCTTTGCGGTGTGGGGGAGTAGCCATGTATGTGAAAAACGGTATCCCATTTGAGTCAATTCAATTGATGTTTCAAAGTACTGCACTGAAAAGGTGTTTGAATGTTGTGCAGGTGTGGTTAAATTTAGTGGAGCTAAACTTCTTACTGTTGTTATTTATAGATCCCCAGACTCCGATTTCACAACATTTTTGCTAAAGCTAGAGGAGGTTCTTGGTTCACTTTATAGGAAATACAAAAAGTTAGTTACATGTGGTGACTTCAATATTAATTGTATAAGTGATTGTGCAAGGAAAAGGATGCTGGTAGACCTCCTTAATTCATATAATCTTATGCAAACCGTATTCTTTCCAACGAGAGTGCAAGGGAACAGTAGAACAACCATAGACAATATTTTTGTTCATTCGTCATTATTAGAAGGGCATTCTGTTAGCAAAAAGGTGAATGGCCTTTCAGATCATGATGCACAAATTTTAAGTCTAAAAGATTTTTGTGCTGCAACACATGTTAAATATAGTTACCAACTTTTTAGGAAAGCTGATCCAGTTGCTGTACAGACTTTTGTAAACCTTATCAAGGAACAAGAGTGGCAAGATGTTTATAGTGCTGATACAGTAGACGATAAATATAAAGCCTTCCTCAAGACTTTTCTCGTGCTCTTTGAAAGTTGCTTTCCGTTAGAACGTTCAAAACAGGGTACTAGCACAAACAGGCAGCCTGGGTGGCTGACTAAAGGGATAAGAATATCTTGTAGAACAAAGTGGCAATTATATCAAAACGTTAGAAACAGTCAAAATCTAAATGCAGCAGCCCATTACAAACAGTATTGTAAGGTGCTTAAAAAAGTTATTAGGAAGGCAAAAAGTATGTGGTATGCAGATAAAATAGCTAAGTCTCAGGATAAAATTAAAACCATATGGTCAGTCGTAAAGGAAGTGGCTGGTCTGCAGAGACAGGTCGAGGATATAGAATCAGTGCGTAGTGGGGATGTCTGTATTACTGATAAGTCGCATATATGTACAGTACTTAATAATCACTTTCTGAATATAGCAGGTGAACTAAATAGAAACCTAGTCCCAACAGGGAATCATATAGCGCTCTTAGAAAAAAGTGTTCCGGGACTGTTACCTGAAATGCTCCTCCATGATACTGACAAGAGGGAGATTGAGTTAATAATTAAATCACTAAAGACCAAGAACTCTCATGGATATGACGGCGTATCTAGCAGAATACCGAAGTATTGTTCCACGTATGTTAGCTCAGTACTTAGCCATATCTGTAACTTTTCCTTTAGGAGTGGTCGGTTTCCTGACCAATTAAAGTACTCGGTAGTGAAGCCACTTTATAAAGAGGGAGACAGGGATAATGTTGACAATTATAGACCTATTTCTATGCCATTGGTGTTTGCTAAAGTTATCGAGAGGGTTGTATATACAAGGTTACTGCAGCATTTAAATTCACATAATTTGCTGTCAAACGTACGGTTTGGTTTTAGAAATGGCTTAACAACTGAAAATGCTATAGTCTCTTTTCTCTGTGAGGTTTTGGACGGATTAAATAAAAGGTTGCGAACGTTAGGTGTTTTCTTTGATTTAACGAAGGCTTTTGACTGTGTTGACCACAAAATAGTACTGCAGAAGTTGGAACATTATGGAGTAAGGGGAGTAGCTTACAATTGGTTCGCCTCCTACTTTAAGAACAGAAAGCAGAAGGTAATCCTCCGCAATATTGAGAGTGGTAATGATGTTCAGTCCCAATGGGGCACTGTTAAATGGGGCGTTCCCCAAGGGTCGGTGCTGCGGCCACTGCTGTTTCTTATTTATGTAAATGATATGCCTTCTAGTATTACAGGTGATTCAAAAATATCTCTGTTTGCTGATGACACCACCTTGGTAGTGAAGGATCTTGTGTGTAATATTGAAACATTATCAAATAATGTAGTTCATGATATAACTTCGTGGCTTGTGGAAAATAATTTGATGCTAAATCACAGTAAGACTCAGTTTTTACAGTCTCTAACCCACAATTCAACAAGAACTGACATTTTAATCAGAAAGAATGGGCATGTTATAAGCGAGACGGAACACTTCAAGTTCCTAGGCGTACGGATAGATAGTAAGCTGTTGTGGAAAGCCCATGTTCAGGATCTTGTTCAGAAACTAACTGCCGCTTTATTTACCATTAGAACAGTATCTGAAATAAGTGACATTTCAACACGAAAAGTAGTATACTTCGCATATTTTCATACGCTTATGTCATATGGTATTATTTTTTGGGGTAATTCTTCTGATTCAAAAAGGGTATTTTTGGCTCAAAAACGGGCTGTTCGAGCTATGTATGGTGTAAGTTCGAAAACCTCTTGTCGACCCCTATTCAATAGTCTGGGAATTTTGACATTGCCCTCACAGTATGTATTTTCTTTAATGTCGTTTGTTGTTAGCAATATTAGCTTATTCCCAAGAGTTAGCAGCTTTCACTCAGTTAATACTAGGCAGAAATCAAATCTGCATGTGGAATGCACTTCCTTGACTCTTGTGCAGAAAGGAGTGCTGTATTCTGCTGCTTCCATTTTCAATAAGCTACCACAAGAACTGAAAAATCTTAGCAGTAGCCCAAACACTTTTAAGTCTAAACTGAAGAGTTTCCTCATGGCTCACTCCTTCTATTCTGTCGAGGAGCTCCTGGAAGAGCTAAAAAATTAAGCAAATTCCAGTGTTACATTCTTGATTTTCTTTATTTAAACTAACGACTTGTCGCCTGAATATGTTTCTTATATTTCATTTTATCTGTTTCTCCAATCGTGTTATAATTTCATGTATTGACTCGTTCCATGACCATGGAGACTTCTCCTAAATGTGGTCCCACGGAACAAAAAATAAATAAATAAAAAAATAAATAAATAAAATCGTGGCCCAGTACGTATCACTTATTTGTACAGACACTATGCGATCAAAAGTATCCGGACACCTGGCTGAAAATGACTTACAAGTTCGTGGCGCTCTCCATCGGAAATGCTGGAATTCAATATGGTGTTGGCCCACCCTTAGGCTTGATGACAGCTTCCACTTTCGCAGGCATACGTTCAATCATTCTGGAAGGTTTCTTCACGGAGGGCTGCACTGAGGAGAGGTATCGATGTCGCTCGGTGAGGCCTGGCACGAATTCGGCGTTCAAAAACATCCCAAAGGTGTTCTATAGGAGTCAGGTCAGGACTCTGTGCACGCCAGTCCATCACAGGGATGTTATTGTCGTGTAACCACTTGCCAGAGGCCGTGCATTATGAACAGGTGCTCGATCGTGTTGAAAGATGCAGTCGGCATCCCCTAATTGCTCTTCAACAGTGGGAAGCAAGAAGGTGCTTAAAACATCAATGTAGCCCTGTGCTGTGATAGTGCCACGCAAAACAACAAGGGGTGCAAGCCCCCTCCATGAAAAACACGACCACACCATAACACCACCGCCTCTGAATTTTACTGTTGGCACTACACACGCTGGCAGATGACGTTCACCGGTCATTCGCCATACCCACACCATGCCATCGGATCGCCACATTGTGTACCGTGATTCGTCACTTCACACAACATTTTTCCACTGCTCAGTCGTCCAATGTTTACGCTCCTTACACGAAGTGAGACGTCGTTTGGCATTTCCTGGCGTGATGTGTGGCTTATGAGCAGTCGCTCGACCTTGAAATCCAAGTTTTCTCACCTCCCGCCTAACTGTCATAGTACTTGTAGTGAATCCTGATGCAGTTTAGAATTCCTTTCTGATGGTGTAGATAGATGTCTGCCTATTACACATTACGACCCTCTTCAACTGTCGGCGGTTTCTGTCAGTCAACAGACAAAGTGGGCCTGTACGCTTTTGTGCTGTGCGTGTCCTTTCACGTTTCCACGTCATTATCATATAGGAAACAATTGACCTAGGGATGTTTAGGCGTGTGCAAACCTCGCGTACAGACGTATGACACAAGTGACACCCAATCATCTGACCATGTTCGAAGTCCGTGAGTTCCGCGGATCGCCCCATTCTGCTCTCTCACGATGTCTAACGACTATTGAGGTCACTGATATAGAGTACCTGGCAGTAGGTGGCAGCACAATGCAGCTAATATGAACAACGTATGTTTTTGGGGGCGTCGGATACTTCTGATCACACAGCGTAGAGTTTGATTTGCATTGTGTATTACCACATCCTCGTATTTTACGAAGTCACCTATTCTGGATGCATGAAATGTACAATATACTATATACTACATAACAAAAAGTGAAGCACCCAGAAAGGCAGGAGAAACGAAATGAAACTTTGCGAGGTGCCGGGGCTAGCAGTGTTTTTTAACACTCAATTCTTAGAGAAATTACATATGTACATGATGCTCTAAGCCCCCCCCCCCCCCCCCCTATTCTAACTCCAACTTTTCCTGTTGCACAAGGATAAAAAAAATACGCGAACTGGCTCTAATCAATCCTGCCAGTGGAGTAGAAGAGAGTTTGGCACCTGCAATAATTTAATTTGATAAATAAGTTAATTAAACGAAGGTTTCATTAACATAGTGAGGAATGATGGGGTTGCTCTACCTATTAACAGAATGAAAGTTCTGTCCAAAATAACAATATGATTTATTAAGACTAAACACAAAATAATAAACAACAACACATGAAACATTAATAATACATCAAATTGGCTCTAATTGGATACTTAAACAAACGCTGTGAATGTGAAGTTGTCCCTAAACTAGATTGTGAGGATTATGACGAAGTGGTATGTGCAGCCAATTCCTAGCAACTCAATTCTTAGAGAAAACACATAGCCAACCCAACATTAATTGCTGCTACCCAAGACAGAGCAAAGTTAGAAAAAAGACGAACAGGCGCGCTCTGCTGAGCTCTGATTGTCACCTAGGAAAATCCCTATCTGCCGGTACTGCGGACATACATTACCAAACTGACTTCTTGACTCCCAGGACACGATCTGCCGTACCGGAGCCGTTGGCTGGTTGCTTCGACGTCCTCGACCGAAAGGCGAGAGCCAACTCCTCACAAGAGAACCCGTACCAAAAACCGAACACAGAACATTCCCGCCCCCACGACAGTGGCCGTGGTTAAACGTTCCAATCAGCAACTCGAAAACCGGCGGAAAATTCCACTCCATTGCCGGAACGCTACCATTCCACCAATGGAGATCCTTGGCGCCAATTTCTGCGCCGATCTTGCTACGTCACGGAGCTATGCCCTGAGCAAGCCAATCACAGTTACTATTTTGCAGAAAGTGCGGGAATTTTCCCACCACAGCTGCCTGGGTACACAAGTCATTCCCACGCCTCGCTGGCAGCCCGCCAGAAAGTGTTTTCGCTAAGTTTCTGCGAAGTAACGGAACCTCTAGCCCAGCCGCTACTTCAAGCTCTGCGGACGTGCCTCTTGACAATGTCGGTGTCTGCAAAGCATTCACTCGACTTCCTCACACCCGTCGGCTTAAAGCTTTCCAGATCAGCAGAGCCCGCCTGTCACCGGACCACCCGGGTGACGAGAGACGCTGCGTGGGAAGTCCGCGTGTGAAGGAATAGCAACTTTCCACCGCATGCAATTAGAGAGGAGAATCGTAAGATAGAAATATGAGAGGGGGCTCATGCCACCTCTCATAGCCCCTACGCCATTTTAGATTGTAATTGGTGAGCGGTTGGCTCACTGAGGAGCAAGGTAGTGAGTCAATCGCCCAAGAACAATCTCGCAAACTGGCTGCACATGCCGCACTCTATAAAGAAAATAACTGCAACTGAAAAATGCAGCTCTTAGAGGGAGGATTATTTATGATGTAGCCAACTTCACCTTCTTAATATGGAACACTAACACTCACATCACACATCCATACCCAGGGAGCCCCTTCCAAACACCGATTCACACAGACATTCACTCTCTAAATATGGCCCGGGCATGTTAGCCAAATATGGAGCAATTTATTCTTTACAATCAGAGTTGGAGTGCTCCGCAATTAAATGCCCAAGATGTTACAACAATTTTAATCATTAAACTAACCTGAACTCACTCACACATGATACTATTTAAGTTAACAATCTCTTTGTGAGCTTTCAGAATCTAATTACAACCTCCGATTCATTCTGTCTCCCTGGAGCAAGAATAACCTTTACAAAATGTTCCCTGAACTGATGGTCCATTCACAATGACAGTGGTGGTATCTGCTTCAGTTTATGGGGACTTCAGGCACACTGTTTCCATACACTCAACAATAAATACAAGATACAAAAAAAAAACATGGTGTGGAGAACAATACAGTAATTTGTAATAAGAATTACAGTGTAAAACAAACACATACAAGGTATCACATACATTACAAAAACAACACTAGAGAAAGAAATTTAAAAAAACAAGGTTCATGGGACATTAAGTTGTGCGTGCACATTGCACACTGTTCACGACTGGCTGAGAATGAGGCACTAAATCACATTGTTAGAAATGTTCGAAGCACTTCACAAATTCATTAGTTTCTCTGAGGGGGTTGGCATGTTGAGTCAAATGCGTTGATGCACGTGGTTCCATGTCTTGAGCATTGGAGGGGGGCTTTTGGGATGGGGTCACAGTACTGACATCACATAGGGCTAAACGTCGGGTGTTGTTGTTACGTTGTTGCAACAGCAATAGGGAGTGCTGGAGCGTCTGCAGTACGCTGTTGAGATTGTAGTCAGACCCACGCATATGATCACGGCAGTACGGTAGGAAAACACAGTGATATGCTCTCCTCATGTCCATTAATTGTCTCTGAGATCTACATGTTGGGATACATCACTAGTCTAGGTCTCTTCTCTCGCTGGACAGTACTTTACGTTTCCCAATATTGCAGTTCGACGAGGGATGATGGCACGTGGAGTGACTCCACAAGTGTGTGAGGTCATCCATACAGGATCGAACTAGGAGCGACGATTGCTAAAACTGCTCTCTAATAGAGAGGAGAAGTTAGAAATGAGACCATACATTTGTTAGTGTGGCACGATACTGCTTTGTGTATGCAGATCGGCCAATGCTAGTGAGTTGTAAAAACCCAAACAGGTGAGTATACAGCGTCCCTTTCTGTCCTGAGGCACATGAGGCGCAGGTTCTGACACGATATGTGATCTTCTTCGTGTACTCACGACAACGTGGCCTGCCGCAGGGAATCCCTCCAACCGGCCGCCGCGTCCGGAGAGCTAGCGGGCTGTCGCGGGCTGTCGCGCGTGGGTCGCGTGTCAGTGTCAACGGCCAGCCTCACTTTCGCTTGTGGCCCGGCGAGGATCCCGCCTAATCCCTCAGGTACACGGCCCGGTGACTGTCAGCTTGTAGGACCGGACGCCCTCGCGCCCCTCATGTCAGGTAGCGCGCCGACGCTCTCCTCCTGCAGGTAGCCGATGACCTCCGGCTGGCCTCTGCATTCCCACGATCCCCGTCATCTGCACAATTCTTACAAAAATCCTATGCCTAACTTTTCCCCATGACCTTCTATGTTATAATAAATTTACATAACGATACATTGATGGTCTGTCATTTCAGACACTGTAATTTTAATTTTATAGTTATTTATCTGTAGCTATCTTGGTGTATCTAATCTAGACATGGAAATAATTTATTTTGATATTTGTGTAGAGACCGATCTCAGTATTGTACATGGTGTGTGATAACTGATGCTATGTAGTGGATGAACAACTAAATGTGCGGGCCCGCACTAATATTACTATTAATTATATAGACCGACAGTACACATGCTCAAGAATTAACTACCATTTGCCAACGATCTACATTCTATGTCTTTTAATTAAATTATGTTGTTATGCAGGTCTAAGTTTTACTGTGCTATAAAGAACATGCAACTATGCTACTTTCGCTCGCCCGTCGTCCCTCCATCTCGGGTCTGTGGTTTGGTGACCTGAAAAATAGCATCTTAACAAGCGCGCCAAACACTTGTGGTAGAAAACCGCCACAATATTAAGGATCTAGTTATTGTAAAATCCTAAAGTTTAATTTATCCTAGTATATGGTACTCTCTTATTATTATTATTTTTTTTTTTGTTTTTTACCTTATACAACACTCTTACATAATTACTGTTACGCTGAGATATCTCGCTGCTCGCCGCTATTGACGACAGTGATGTGCGCGCCGTACGACATGGCCTCCGAGTTCTCACTACGCCTCACTGAAACTCCAGAGACTGGGTTAGCCATGGCTATACAAGACAATAAATTTATAGTTGAACTTAATTTTGTATGTGATGCAGTCTTAGCAATGAAAGCGCACCTTTCCAGAGGCAATGTAATTTGACCCAGCCAAGTCTGGTTCCTGTTGAGGATTCAGTCGCCCACCACACGCCAGCTACACAGTATGTCACGAATATCCTAGTATGAGTCACTGGTTATTCATCTGTGACAGTCGCAAGCAGCATGCTAAATCCCTAACCAGCACATTGGCATGGTAGGCTTTATGCCCGCATTTCTACCGTCTAGGGCACCATTAGAGTCAAACGCTCACAGGTTCACCCCGACTTGCAAGACAACGATGCTGGCGCAGCTCTGCAAAAACTATACTGCCAATATTCATCCTCGAAATCACGCAATATACCACAATCTTGCAGTGCACTGACGCGTGCCTGCAAGCATTGGTATGAACGTCTCACGAACTGGCTGTGGCCGCTATGGAGCGTATCACGACTTCTCAGAACGCTTCTAAGAGCACGTTCTTGTATGCGCCCGTTTGTGCGACGTCTTTATCCCTTAACATGGACACCAGATAGGAAAGGACAAAAACATTGCTCATGGAAAGGTAGTGCCTCTTATCGCAACGACAGAGGAGATCCCGAACATAGACAAAAATTAACAGCAGTACATTCTTATGCGAGAAAACGCAGCGTGTTATTACTTTAATTAACAATCTTAATCTATTAATGCGACGAGTATTGTTCCCCGAAGAAAAGTTCATATCTTTGCCTATTCTACTATGTACACCACTTACACTACTACTATAGCAAAGTTCATGTATTTGCCCATTCTACTATGTACACCACTTACACTACTACTATTCCACGAATTCCTTTATGTGAGAGATGTGGTGGAGTCCTATGGACTTCTTTCCTTTCAGCGTCTCCAATTCATAAGCATTGTGATGAGCTGCTCTCCTTATACGGTACGGGCCGTTGTAAACAGAATAGAATTTTTGGCATTTCATTTTTTGTTTGTTCGAAAGTCGGAAAGACTTAACGAGCACCTTTTGTCCAATTTGGAAGTGTCGTAGACGAGCTCCCCTGTCGGCACGTCTCTTCCTGACCTCTGCTGCAGCCCGTATCCTCTTGAGAGCCAAATCCACCATGGCTTGGTGCTGCGTTCGCGATCTTGGTGGGAAGTTTACGACCTTGGTTATCAAGTCCTTAGGAATCCGGTTTTTCAGTACTGTAATGGGTGCCAATTTTGTTATCCCATGGGGTGCCTCATTGATCACCTCCTGGAAGTCTTTAAGGAAAACGTCCCAGGTCGTGTGCTGTTTGTTACAGTACAACCGGCACGAGTTTCCGAGTTCTTTAATAACCCGTTCTGCAGCATTCGAGCTCGGATGGTGCGAAGATATAAAAATGGGATCAATTTTACATCGACGCAACGTCTCCTTCCAAGTTTTTGACTTAAACTGTGGCCCGTTATCAGAAATAATTTTACTCACATGACCAACCTGTTGTAGGAAATCCCGGATTAGGGCTCGTGATACAGTTCGTCCTGTCGCCCTCTTCAGTGGCGTAAAGGTAACGTATTTGGACGTTAGTTCAACAAACACTAATACGTTAGTATATCCTCTTCTTGTTCTTGGCAAAGGTCCCATCAAATCTGTTGCTGCTAATTGTCTTAATTTTGTCGGTACGATTGGGTATAATGGTGCCTGCATGCTCACAGTGGTGTGCTTAGCCTTTTGGCAGTCTTTACACACCGACAGTACCCTCCGTATTCGACGCTCCATGTTTCGAAAGTAACACATGGTCCTTAGCTTGAGATTGCACTTGCGTGGTCCGAAGTGTCCATAGCTGAGGTGAGTATGCCATATAACCTTGTTTATTAGGTGTTCAGGGATGCATACCCCCCATTCAGTGTCATTGGCATAATTTCGGTGGAAAATTATGCCTTTCCGCAAGAGGTAGAACTGCCTGATGGTGGCGTGTCTTCTGTCTATCCATTTCTGTTTCAATAACACTAGGGCAGGGTCCTTGTCTTGCTCCTTCTTGATGTCCTGCATACTACAGGTAATAAAATTTTCAAAGGCTACTTTCTGCATATAAAAAACGCAGTAGTGATTTTCCTCCAGATCTTCTTCCATGTTGTGCTCAAATCCGATCGGTGACCGTGACAAGGCGTCTGCAATAATGTTCTGACTGCCGGGAATATATTCTATCGAAAAGCTGTACTGCTGCAGGTATGATGCCCACCTAATGAGCCGCCTGTGATTAAGCTTTGCAGTCATCAAGAACTCGAGTGCCTTGTGGTCTGTGTAGACCCTCGTCTTGCGACCAAACAGAAGGTATCTGAATTTTTCAAACGCCCATACAATAGCCAGCGCCTCTAACTCGGTTACTGAGTAATTCCTCTCACTCTTGGCTAGTACTCTGCTACCAAACGCAATTGTCTTCCACACCCTGTTTCCTTCATGTACATAGTCTTGGAACACCATGACACCCAGACCTGAGTATGAACTGTCCGTTACTATGCAAAGCTCTTCTGCTAAGTTAGGTGTGATAGGATGGGTGCTTGTAATAATGCGAATTTTAATGCTTTCCATTCGGATTCGGCCGCCTCATCCCATTCCCAAGGAATCTTCTTTCCTGTAAGTTGATGCAACCTAGGACTGCTCTGAGTTTTGACATGTATAAAGCGGTTGTAAAAATTTATGATCCCCAAGAACCCCCTTAACTGCTTCTTTGTCGTAGGAATGGGAAACTTTTCAATCGCTTCGATCTTTTCGGGATTTGGCGCAATGCCCTCACCCGTGATGATATGTCCTAGAAATTTGACAGAGGACGTCCCAAAATTCGATTTTTCGATATTGATAGTCACTCCGTATTCCTTGAATGTCGCAAGGAGTTCACCGAGGACCGCATTGTGCTCTCCCCAAGATTTCTCCGCGATCAGCAAATCGTCCACATAGCTGGTGACATGACGTTTCAAATTATCGGTTAGTATGCCGTCCAGTCCCCGAATGAATGCGGCAGACGAAATGTTCAAACCAAATGGGAGACGACGAAACCGGTAACATCTTCCAAATGCTAAAAAGGCTGTGTACTGTCTGCAATTTGGATGGAGCTCGATCTGCCAGAAACTCGATTTTAGATCAACTGATGAGAAGATTGATATTCCATGGAAATTTTGTAAGAGTTTCTCCAATCGTTCCGGTCTGTCTGTTTCGGGTTCTATTATGGTATTAATTTGTCGCGAGTCCAAGACTAAACGAATACTACCATCTGCCTTCTCGACTACTCTTAACGGGTTATTATAGGCTGAAGCCGTAGGTTCTATTATTCCTTCACTCAGCATTCGCGCAATTTCAGCTGCTACTTTCTGTCGATATGCCAAGGGGATTGGATAGGGTGGCACACGAAACTGGTTGTGCGGACGTACACGAAATTCATATTGGAAGTTCTTTATTGATCCTGTCTTGGGAAGGAAGACCTCTGCATGTTCTACTAGTAATTTATGAAGTTCTTTGCGGTGGTCGCACCTTATATTCTTTATTGCTTCCACTTTATTTTCTCCTTTATTTCTCCCATTATTCCGACTTCATTCTCATCCGTGTCCTCTCCCCTACCCGCAACGTCGACCTGTTCTTCCTTTCTGTTTTTCAGACACGCAAAGTTTATCCGTACACAGTTAGACGGTAGTTGAGCTGGGATCAGCTGGTCGTCGAACTTAATGTGGACGGGATTCCCTTTCCTCAAAACCACTTCACCTCGTCCTAGATCAACTATCGCTTCATGTTCATTTAGGAAGTCCGTTCCTATTATCATGTCGATCGCCAGATTTGGCACGATCCAGAAGTTAGACTCTATTTTGTGTCCTTGGCAGGAGAATTCCAGTCTTGTTTGTTGGGTGACCTCCGTACATTTACCCGCTAATGCCCCTTTTATTTTGGTTTTCTTAACCGATAGGACAGGCCAGTCCATCTCCTGAGAGCACCTCTTGTATGCTGCCTCAGATATTGCTGTTATGTAGCTTCCACTATCTATTATCGCATTCATACTCTTTTCAGCTATTGCTACTGTGATAAGAGGCTGCCGATCTTGTCGAGGAGTTGCTTTAAGTTCCTCGAGCAGGATTTCTGATAAATCTTCGTAATGTATCATCCGTAGTTGGCCAGGTCCGAGATTACGTGCGAAATTCCGGCGGCCTGTGTTCGCACTAGTCTGGCGTCAATCCCTTGTTAAGCTCCCCCTCCTCTGACGTGCATTAGGATTTGCGGGTCTAGTTTCAATCTCCTGGTTCCACTGTTGTCCTTGGTTTCGCTCTCTCCAATTACGGTCGCTTTGCCGTTCGTTATTCCTCCTATCCCAGATTCCTTGTCTAGATTGACCCCGCTCCCTGACGTTCTGGTTTCCGTGTCTGTGGTTTCCATAACCTTGAATAGCGTAACCTTGACTTCCGTAACCCTGGTTTCCTAACTGACCAGTGCGATTATGCGATCTGTTGTCGTCTTCCCTTCCTGGCCCGTGGTATTTGTTACTTTGCCCCTTCTTCCTGTCCTTTGCGTCTTGTTTATCAAAGACTACTTCGAGTTCGCGCAATAGACTCTTGAATGCTTCTATGTCAGATCCACACTTGCCGACAAGTGTCTGTTGGTACCTAACTGGCAATTTGGAAAAGCAAAATTTAATGATTTCTCCGTTGCTATATGGACTATCTAAAAATTGATTCTTCTTGAGTAACTCATCAAGAAATTTGGTTGCGCTCCTATACCCGGACACTTCCAGTTCAGGACAAAATATTATTTCCTCTTTAATCCTGTCCTGCGTTCCCTTTGACCAGTAGGTCCGCAGGAATGCACCAACAAATTCCTGATAAGTCCGACACGTCACTGCTACACCCCGCATCTTTTCCGCGGCTTGGCCTTCGATGTGTCCACACATGAATTCTAATTTTGCCTGGGTTGGCCATGATGCCGGTAATGAATTTGTAAACTGCATCACCCAGCTCTTCGGATGCATCGACCCTCCATTTTCTTTGCACTTCTGGAATTTAAGTATCGACAGGAAATGAATCTGATCAAAATCCTGTCTTATCCTCGCACTGGTGTTGTCACTCGTTTCCGATACTTGCACGTCTGCTGAGTGTCCTGTTCTATCTTGGTGATAACTGTGATGTGCTACCTCTGTATCACAGTGGAAGTGGCACTCAGAATTCACAAGTGGGCTACAATTATTGGAGCTATTACTCGCTGTTTCTGCGTGTGCATTGTTAGTTCCACACTCGGTCATTGGGCTAGAGCACGGCGGGCTTTTCCTCGGAGACACAATTCTGTGTACTCCATCATTGGTATCCGAACGCGCAGTGCTCGTGTGCCCGTTTTGCTCTAGTTTTGCTATCCGACTCTCTACTTCTTCCATTCGTTTCGTGTTGTTCGCAACCGCGATATTACCCTGAGTTTTTAAGAACGCTAGGGATTTTGAGTGGGATTGTGTTGTACATCGCAAGCGCCCTGCGAGTTTAGAAGTTGCTTCCGCGACTTTCATTGCCCCTATTGCTGCCGTTTTGGCCAGGCCTGCTACTTTTTGTGCAGCCATTGACATTTGTTTTACTTCTCCACATTCTTTCTTTATTGTTAGTAATTACCCACGAATTTCCCCTATATGCGAAATTATTGCCTCAGTGTCCTTCTTACGCTGTTCGTCAGCTTCTTCCTTCTCCTTCTTACGTTGTTTCTCCTCTTCTTCCTTCTCCCTCTTACGTAGTTTCTCATCTTCTTCCTTCTCCTTCTTACGTTGTTTCTCCTCTTCTTCCTTCTCCCTCTTACGCTGTTCGTCAGCTTCTTCCTTCTCCTTCTTACGTTGTTTCTCCTCTTCTTCCTTCTCCCTCTTACGCTGTTCGTCAGCTTCTTCCTTCTCCCTCTTACGTTGTTTCTCATCTTCTTCCTTCTCCTTCTTACGTTGTTCGTCAGCTTCTTCTTTCATTGATCGTAGGAAGCTCAGTATAGGGTTAATGTCATCATTTTGATCCTCGTCACACATGGGTGATGTAACTCTGGACACCTGGGCGCTAGAGCTCTGACGTGGCCGAGCTGGCCCCTGTCTGCTCTCGTTCGTTTGATTATAAACTTCTGCTACCGTCTCGACCTGTGTGACTGTCTCTGTTTCATCCTCTACCTCACTATCATAATCACGGCCGCAACGCTGCTCTAAGATCGCGTCCAAATCACCTTCCTCATCAATGACCCTGGCGTCCTGTCCTGCTAAAAATGTGCCCATCTCATCTCCGAACCTATTCCCGTCGGTAAACTGCCCCTTATCCATTATGCTATCCTCTTTCGTTTTAGCGTCGCTCGATAATAGTCGTGCCTTACTTCTCGTTATCATTCATGAAAAACAAATTTATCTAAAATGCACAATAAAATTAATCTACTCCATATATTTTTACACATAGACATAAAGTTTCAACAACGTCGCTCCAACGCTGTAATTATACGCACGATTTGTTGTGGTACAGAAACCGCACACAAACCCAACAAAGTATGATGTGATACGGACAAACCATCAAAGGAACACAAAAGCAATGACCAAAAAAAATATATACCCTGAAAACAAAACAGTAATCATGCGCCGCTACTTAAAACTAAACACGGAACTACCAGAAAAAAACGTGGGTATCAATCAATAAAAAAAATTAAGCAAAAAAAATTCTGAGTGTCCCTACTACTAATAATACTTGCTTATCAGAAGATTCACAGGGAAGATCCGAGGCTAAGGGTCGCCATTTTATGCGAGGTGCCGGGGCTAGCAGTGTTTTTTAACACTCAATTCTTAGAGAAATTACATATGTACATGATGCTCTAAGCCCCCCCCCCCCTATTCTAACTCCAACTTTTCCTGCTGCACAAGGATAAAAAAAATACGCGAACTGACTCTAATCAATCCTGCCAGTGGAGTAGAAGAGAGTTTGGCACCTGCAATAATTTAATTTGATAAATAAGTTAATTAAACGAAGGTTTCATTAACATAGTGAGGAATGATGGGGTTGCTCTACCTATTAACAGAATGAAAGTTCTGTCCAAAATAACAATATGATTTATTAAGACTAAACACAAAATAATAAACAACAACACATGAAACATTAATAATACATCAAATTGGCTCTAATTGGATACTTAAACAAACGCTGTGAATGTGAAGTTGTCCCTAAACTAGATTGTGAGGATTATGACGAAGTGGTATGTGCAGCCAATTCCTAGCAACTCAATTCTTAGAGAAAACACATAGCCAACCCAACATTAATTGCTGCTACCCAAGACAGAACAAAGATAGAAAAAAGACGAACAGGCGCGCTCTGCTGAGCTCTGATTGTCACCTAGGAAAATCCCTATCTGCCGGTGCTGCGGACATACATTACCAAACCGACTTCTTGACTCCCAGGACACGATCTGCCGTACCGGAGCCGTTGGCTGGTTGCTTCGACGTCCTCGACCGAAAGGCGAGAGCCAACTCCTCACAAGAGCACCCGTACCAAAAACCGAACACAGAACATTCCCGCCCCCACGACAGTGGCCGTGGTTAAACGTTCCAATCAGCAACTCGAAAACCGGCGGAAAATTCCACTCCATTGCCGGAACGCTACCATTCCACCAATGGAGATCCTTGGCGCCAATTTCTGCGCCGATCTTGCTACGTCACGGAGCTATGCCCTGAGCAAGCCAATCACAGTTACTATTTTGCAGAAAGTGCGGGAATTTTCCCACCACAGCTGCCTGGTACACAAGTCATTCCCACGCCTCGCTGGTAGCCCGCCAGAAAGTGTTTTCGCTAAGTTTCTGCGAAGTAACGGAACCTCTAGCCCAGCCGCTACTTCAAGCTCTGCGGGCGTGCCTCTTGACAATGTTGGTGTCTGCAAAGCATTCACTCGACTTCCTCACACCCGTCGGCTTAAAGCTTTCCAGATCAGCAGAGCACGCCTGTCACCGGACCACCCGGGTGACGAGAGACGCTGCGTGGGAAGTCCGCGTGTGAAGGAATAGCAACTTTCCACCGCATGCAATTAGAGAGGAGAATCGTAAGATAGAAATATGAGAGGGGGCTCATGCCACCTCTCAACTTCACGGGTTGAGAGGGTCTGTGACGTTATTTCAGTGATTACAGCATTGAATCAAAATTTACAAAGAACTTGGCCGTATGAGCACACTTATCAGAATGACGTTGCGCCTCATCTGACCTGGATGCATACAAGGTGTCACAAGACTTTTTGTATCCTCTCCTAAGGCAAGCTGTCCCATAAATGTTGTAACTGGTCCTCGATATCAAGGATAATGACACTGAGACGGAGTTGTCGCCCGAGTTTGTACCACATATCTTCTATCGAGGGCAGATATGGGGATTTTGATGGCCACAGGAGTACCTCGGTCTCAAGCAGGCAGTTCATAGAGGCGTGTGTGTAGGAGCATTTTCCTGCTGGAAAATTGTACCACGATTTTGTCACATGAGAGGTAACACATGTGGACGCAGAGCGTCCGTGCCGTCAGAGTTCCCTCAATCACTACCAGTCGTGACCAGGAGTCGTGCCCCAAGGCGCCTCTAACATTATGCCAGGAGTAAAACTGTTGAGCCTCTCGAAAACATTGGAAGAATGGGACCTCTCTCCTGATCAAAAATGGTTCAAATGGCTCTGAGCACTATGGGACTTAACATCTGAGGTCATCAGTCCCCTAGAACTTAGAACTACTTAAACCTAACTAACCTAAGGACATCACACACATCCACGCCCGAGGCAGGATTCGAACCTGCGACCGTAGCGGTCGCCCGGTTCCAGACTGTAGCGCCTAGAACCGCACGGCCACTCCGGCCGGCCTCTCCAGATCACCGCCAGCCTTACCGACGACGGTTATCCGTTCTAGCGCAGAACCGCGATTTACCGCTAAATACAGTACGACGACATTCACCAGCAGCCCATGCTTCCAGATCACGGTGCCCCTTCAAACGCAGCCATTTGTATTGTGGTTTTAACGGCAGCCTACGCATGGGACGATAATTCTCAAGTCCGGCAGTGGCAAGTCTCCGACCAATGGTGCGGGATGACATAGAACGTTGCAGGGAGTCCATTACTCGTCTTGGGATGGCAGACGGAGATGTTAAGGAGTGTCGACGTACTTGCTGCGTAATAGAACGTTGCAGGGAGTCCATTACTCGTCTTGGGATGGCAGACGGAGATGTTAAGGAGTGTCGACGTACTTGGTGCGTAATACGGCGATCCTCCTTTGTGGTGCTTAGACGGGAACTTTGACTAGGAGTACGCCTGCCCTCACGTTCCCATGCAGTGCAGCATCGGGCCACTGTCACATCCGAATGCCCCACAAATCTTGATATTGCACGATTCGACCAGCTGGACAAATGGAGATCTGCAATGGGGTCCCTTTCAAACTCTGTCAGGTGCTGATGACCCTGTCTCAAACAAGTACAGAGAATCTCTGTGTCCTTCACTGTGATCGCTCAACATCTGATGCTGTATCCTACCAGGCTTAGCAACTACACGAAACTCAATTAGTTATACGGTCTGGTGGGGGATCTACCTGTAACAGAGAATTGTAAGTCTAATAATTTACATACCCGCCGATTTCGTGCACGTGTACGAAGTTACACTGACTTCGAACCATGTCTTCCAGGTGCTTCGCTGTTTTGTCAGGCAGGGTATATCAACACGACAGACGTACATCGTACATCTCGGCTGGTTTCCGTTAAAAAGACACTGAATTCGCTGTGGGACATCGTGGAATATTCTCGCTTCAGCCCCTACAGTTTCATGGTGTTCCGATAGGTGGCGGAGCTATACGTAGCTTCCAAAATGGCGTCTGTAATGGTGGTGCGTCCCAAGCAGTGAACTGTCATTGAATTTCCTTTGGCAGGAAAGTAGTGAAGCAGATATTCATAGGCGCTTGCAGAAAGCCTACTGAGACCTGCCAGTGAACAAAACCACGGTGAACTACTAGGAGAGGCGTCTGTCATCGCAACATGGTCTCGCAAACCTGCTCTGTTTCCTGCGTGCCAGTGGGCTGCACACAGCTGTGACTGCTGTAATGTTGGAACGCGGCGGTCACACTCATTCTACGTGATTGACGGATGACAACCAAACACCTCGCAAGAACACTGGACGTCTCTGTTGGAAGTGCTGACACACTGAGCCACCAGTTGGGGAACTCACGGCTGTGTGCCCACTGGGTTCCATTCCGACTAACAGAAGATCTTAAAGACCAACCGAGGACCATCTGTGCGGAATTGCTTGCGCGTTGCGAGGCTGATCATGACAATTTTTTGTGGAACATCGTCACAGGCGATGAAACGTCTCTTCCCGGAAACAAAGACGTAAATCCATGGAGTGGCACCACGCCACCTCTCCTCCGAAGAAAAGGTTGAAACCAGTGCCCTCAGCCGGTAAAGTCATAACGACTGTCTCATGGGACTCTGAAGGGGCTATTCTGTTCTCCTCATGGTGCAACGATTATCTCTGAATTGTACTGTGCTATCCTCAGAAAACTGAAGAAACTACTTCAGTGTGTTCGTCGCCACAAAAATACAAACGAACTTTTTCCTCTCCATGACAACTCCAGACCTCACACAAGTCTGTGCACCCGAGAGGAGCTCATTAAACTTCATTGGACTGTTCTTCCTCATCCACCAAGCCGGCCGGTGTGGCCGAGCGGTTCTAGGCGCTTCAGTCTGGAACCGCGCAACAGCTACCGTCGCAGGTTCGAATCCTGCCTCGGGCATGGATGTGTGTGGTGTCCTTGGGTTAGTTAGGTTTAAGTAGTTCTAAGTTCTAGGGGACTGATGACCTCAGATGTTAAGTCCCATAGTGCTCAGAGCCATTTGAACCATTTGAACCTCATCCACCCCACAGCCCGGATCTCGCACCTTCCGACTTCCATTTATTTGGCCCAATGAAGGAAGCAGTGCGTGGCTGATGGTGAAGCTAATGACGCAGCAAGACGTTGCTCCGATGTCGACCAGTCGAGTGGTACCATCCCAATAAAGTGGCGTAAGGCCATCGCACTAAACGGAAATTATGTTGAAAAATATAATAATAATGATATGGTATATTGGAACCCTGAATAAAGCCAACCTGCTTTCAGGAAAAAAAAGTTCAAATGTGTGTGAAATCCTATGGGACTTTGAACTGCTAAGGTTATCAGTCCCTAAGCTTACACTCTACTTAACCTAAATTATCCTAAGGACAAACACACACACCCATGCCCGAGGGAGGACTCGAACCTCCGCCGGGACCAGCCGCACAGTCCATGACGGCTAATCCCGCGCGGCTCAGGAAAAAATAAGTGTTGCATTACTTATTGAACGCCCCCCCCCCCCCCCCCCCCCCCCGATGGGACATTATAAGATGTATGCAATACGTGTTTTATGTTTGTTTTAGAGCAAACTGTTGAAATTAGCCAATAATGTGAAAGTGTGGTAGGACTCTTACCATGCAGGACTGATAGAAGACATGGAGAAAATCCAAAGAAAAGCGGCGCGTTTCGTCCCAATATCATTTAATCGGTGCGACAGCGTCACAGATATAGAGGAAAGGTGCCTAATCTGAGATACACTTTTGTAAACCCATTTAAAAGACATAAAAGTAAGTGCAATTTTTTTTTTATGATGGTAATAATATCTTGCATTATTTAATTTTATCATACAATTATCGTATTTGCAATAATAAACAATCTTTCAGAGTAGTTATTAAATCTTCACAAACAAGGCATTTCGTAGAAATGAATTCAAGGTTTCCTAATACGAGACAGTAATAATATTTTGCTTTAATTATTTTATTACAGAATAATGACATATGAATATACAATTTCTGTTATCCTTCACTCATTTCACACTACTTAGGTTTATATTTACGACATCCGGGGCAAACAAAATTGTCTTCCTTGACACCGCAATCTTCATGAGCCCAGCGATAACATTTCGTGCACTGTGCCATTTCTCCCCGTGTTTACCTTCAGAAAAGCGCCCGGTACAGAACAGACACTCTGCGTCATCGTCATCACTGCTTTCTGAATCCCCACCGTCATCGAGATGGACATCGGATGCCGAGTCACTGGACGATTCTTCTGCTTTAGGTCTACGATTTGAAGATTTTCCACTCTTCTCTCCAAATAACTTTCTGGCAGCTTTCTTAGCTTCAGCCTCTGATTTCTTCTGTTTAGATTCTTGCAATTGCTTCACATAGGGAGTTGAAGTTAGTAACTCAGCAGAGCACGAACGCGATATATGACCTATTTGACTATCTCCAGGTGGTTTTGCGATGTGTGAGAGAGGTCTGATGTCTGCTGGGCTGATAGCTTGACCATCACCATCTGTAGTTTCATTTTCGGTTTTGACACCTCTTTGTTGAAGAGCGTCAGCATTGCGGTGAATTGAAAATTCATGTTCGCTAAAGATGTTTCTGTTGCATGGGGTGAGACCTGTTTTTCTGAAGGCATTCACAGAAGCTTCCATTGTTGCTGCTCGGTTGTAAGCTTCCCCAAATAACCTGGCTATTAATAATGGGGGGATAACACGACCTGGGTTACTTGCCAGCCACGTTTCTATCTCTTGGGCATAGTACGTTTCCAAAGGCCTCATAAATCCAACATCAGGTGGTCGCATTTTATGCGCTGAGTGAGGTGGCAAACATAAAATATGAACATTGTTTTCACGTGCTTTATCTAACACATCGAGTTTCTTTGTGTGGGAATAATGCCCTTCAAGAATCAAAATGACAGGGTCATTTGAAGATGGCTTTACATGACCCACAAAATGATAAAATCACTGAGTAAAAATGTGAGTTAGTATCCAGCTACTTGGATGACAAGTTGATATTGATCCTGTAGGTGCACCGTCCATCAATTCCTGCTTCATATTCTTCCTTGGGAAGACGATTAGTGTTGGAACATAAGTGCCAGCTGTGTTCATACATGTTACAACTATGATGAGACTTCCTCTTTCTGCTGAAGTCAAGGCAGCAACTTATCCTTTCCCTTTCATAGCAATAAGCTTGCTGTGTTTGTGCTACACAGACGTCGTCCTAGTTTCGTCACCTTTGAAGACTCGATGCGGGTTATGGTTGACTTTAGATAGCACAGCTTCGTAAATATAAAAAAATCTCCCCACATTTTTTGGAGTGAAAGCATTCACTCTTGCTGCTGCAGGACCCTGAGGAGTTCTCCTTGATTAAATGGGATGTCTCTTAAGGAAAGCTCGGAGCCATTTATTTGCTGTTGAAGCTTTTTATGAATTGCAGGGATTCTTCAGCCTATTCCTGACAGCTAACTGGAAGGCCATGCTTCGTATGTCCTTGCATTTAAGAACATAAAATGGCGCTTCCATTGCAAGGCAGTATCTCACTAGTTCATCTTCCATTTGAGATGAGAGAACAGGCCTTCTGCCAAGATTAACACCAACCAGCTCCTCGGGTGTACAAGTTTTATCCTTCACATACCTTTCCAAACTACGTTTTGGTACAGCAAAAACTTTTAAGGCTTTTAAGTACCCCATCTCGCCATTTCTCACACATGTGGTGGCACGAACCATGGCGTCTTTATCCCACGTTTTCCTTTCAGGTGCCAATGCCATCTACAAAGAATAAATATAATAATGAGACATACTTCTTAAAGGACTTCTATGATTTTTTTAGTTAAATTTCTTGATAAGTACTGTGAACGGAGTACTTTGAATTTGGAGTAATATTGATCAACTTCTGAGCAAAATACTGCCTTCAAAGAACATTCCAATATCTGATCATAAGACTAGTCAAAGTAATCCCTGTTTATGATAATTTAATCAAATTAAAAAAATCGCAGTTGCCAAAATTTTACTACAATAAATGATAAAATATTGTTATCTCATGATAGTATTGTGTAATTTACATATAACAAATAGTGAGAGAACGAGTTCTCCCAATATGCAACAGGTATCGGTAATATGCGACTCTGTCGCGTATTTGGATCCCAATACTATCGCATATTAGGAATTTCGCCATCTCCAAAGAATCACGCACTTGCTAACAACGTTCGTTGGAAAATAATTCTAATTGTCTATAATTATGGGTAATACCGTCACAAATAAGAAAAATAAAAGAGTGCAGTAATATCCACTCCTCTTCAAGCTGAAATATTGTCTTAACACCGATGTCGCAAAAACTCCAGACACAAGAAATTTTGTATCAACCTCTACGCACTGTGTCCGGCTTAGCTATGGCGTCCTACTCACTGTGTCGCCGCCTGGCACGCAGTAGACGTGTTTAAGAAACTCTCCACCAGAGTGCAACCCCTAACATGAGCACAGTTAGGGTGTCTCATATTAGGGAACTATCGCATAATAGGCACCTTCCCTCTACTCAACAAACAGCAATGGCAGACGCTGTAAGCGATGCATTGAGCATCACGGTGAGGTTTGCTACTGAAATTTCTTGAGAGTACATCTACATTTACATACATACTCCACAAGCCATCGTACGATGGATGGTGGAGGGTACCTTGTACCACTACTAACCTTTCAGGAAGGAGTCCGGCAACATATTACTTCCTCCCACATATATCTCGCTAAAAGACCACTATGAAAAATTATGAGAGATTAGATCTAACACAGGGGCTTACCGACAATCATTCTTCCCGCGTGCTTCTTGAGTGGAACAGGGAAGGGAGAATCAGTACCGTCCGCACCGGCCAGGGTGGCCGAGCGGTTCTAGGCGCTACAGTATGGAACCGCGCAGCCGCTACGGTCGCAGGTGCGAATCCTGCCTCGGGCATGGATGCGTGTGATGCCCTTAGGTTAGTTAGGTTCAAGTAGTTCTAAGTTCTAGGGGACTGGTGACCTTAGAAGTTGAGTCCCATAGTGCTCAGAGCCATTTTTAGTACCCTCCGCCACGCACCGTCATCTGGCTTGTGGAGTATTGATGTAAATGTAGACGTAGAGGCTGAGAATAAATTAATGTTAACTATATAGCCAAAGTGGAAAACGGAATTGTCTTCTAATCAGTCGTACTACTTGGATGTCAGACTCTACTCTCCTTTCTCTCAAACATTACACACCCACACTAGTCTCTGCCTCCTCCTTTAGTTTCTTAGGAGCTGCATCAGACCTCCGAAGGCGATGTTTATGTTTTTGAGCCGTTACAGCAGGGTCATACCCAGGTGCTGGCTCGCCAACTGAATCCTCTTTGAGCGGCCGCAGGCGCGTGGCGGCGCTGACGTCGGCGTTTGGCGAGTGCGGCGCCGATAGCTCGTTATCCGGTCGCGTGCTTGCGCCTCGTAGTAGCGGCGTTAGGTAAGACGGATTACGAAACGTTCCGAGCCGCTCAAAGAACTTTTTCCCCGCGCGCTCTTATGAATGGAGCGGCAGAGGCAAGGTGGACAGCTTGCGCAACCAACTGACGGCTGCGCGTTTCAAAGGAGCCGCGCCCAGGGAGAAATACGCTCAGGGTCAGACACTAGACGTCAAATAAGACCACCTCCGCTCCCCGTTTAGCGTGCAGCCAACTGTTGTAACATGTCCCGCATGGCAAACATTTATTCATATCGTTCCTTTCATGTGCCATTCATTCTTAAAACATATACGAAAGCGGATATTATTACCGTTTTCCCTCAGTCTCTGTTCTTCGTAACTTCTATGTTTTCTATTCGTATTCTAACGTATTTAACGTTTCTTTCTTCATAATTCTCGAGCAGTGTATGACTGGCTTTAAATTACTCGCGGCTGTGTTTCCTCGTATCCGATTTAATGCAAAAACGATAACGCACTGAACTAATATTCACGACGAGCAACATTCAAATACGCAACTAATTATCCAGACTTAGTATGTCTACAATTAGAGTAAATCGGTTCAGTAGGCCTAGATGCGGGAATAGATCTTTCAATCTGACCGTCGCCTACCTCCATACCATTCTCATTATTGACAACTCATCTTGCCATCCCCGCCAACAAAAAATGGCATATTTCAGAATGATGCTACACCGAATTAAAAAAGTACCAATGAGTGACACAGACCAACAAAATGAAATCAATATAATTAAAACAGTTGCTCATAATAATGGATATAAACCCATAATAATAGAAAAACGCCACAACAAAATGCAGACAAAAGCCACAGATCCACTTCATAGCAGTCACTTCAAGTCAAATCAGTGTGCCACGGAAGCCAAACCTAAATATGCTGCTCTCCAATACATAGGCCCACTATCATACCAAATAGCAAACTTATTTAAAAAGAAAAATATCACAATCGGCTTTTCAACAAATAATAGATTACACCAAATAGTAACCCATGATGCAAATACCTCCAAGAGTGCCTACCGTAAATCAGGAGTATACAAACTCAAATGCGATACATGCCAAAAACTGTACATTGGACAGACAGGCAGAAGTTTTGAAATTAGATACAAAGAGCACACTGATGCTTTAAGACTTGGTAACTTGAAAAAATCTGCATTTGCAGCCCATATAACTGAAGAAAACCATTCAGTGGGAAACATTGAGAACAACTTAAAAATTTTATATCTAGCAGAAAAAGGAGCCACTATCAATATATTAGAAGAAATAGAAATACACACACAGAAAACCAGTACCCCAGACTATATCCTTAATGAACAAACAGAGTTAGGTCATATGATCCTCTTCAGACATGAAAATTACGATTTGCACCAAATATGGCGACTTCCAAATTGACCTTCCTGTTTGTGATCCCGCTTTCACATCTCATGCTAGAATTTAAATTTATGTTTATCAACCTTTATTGTTTCTGAAGGGTGGATCCGCACATATGAACCGCCGTTAGATGAACTATTTTCGAAACGAAAGTAAAAATAGAGAGTAATTTTATACCCTGTGAATGGGAGCTTTCCGATGTGTATGAGGAAAGGGAATAGGGAACATAAATATATCGCAGCGGCCCGTGATCGACTGGGGTAAGACTAATTAGGTTCACCAGTAGACTAATTGGTTACGTTAGCTACTTGTCGTAGTTCCTTTGGTAAGAAGATGAGAAGGAAATCGTTCAGATCAACTAACAAAATTGACTACAAATATTCTTGTACGCCCGCAGACGTGTGTGTAGCTTCCAGATAACTGACATCTTGGTAGTCTACATTACGGCTGAAATATTGTCCATAAAAATATAAAACACTATAGAATACGCACAATGAGGTCTAACAGCCATTTATATACCTCGGGCACACATTACGTTTATTACCTCTCAACGTAGCTCATAACGTAATTCAGTGGCAGCCGTTCGGAGTCGATTCGACAGCACGAAATAATTACAAAATGTTGTAGTTTAATTTTGTACAACGATTTTTTCCTGTTACAGAAGTCATACACACTTTTGCCGGACATAAAAATTTGAATTTCGTTGGCATGCTAACATCTCTATAATGTTCACCTCGATAGCTGAATGGTTAGCGCGGCAATCCCATGCGAGGGGCCCGGGTTCGATCATACTAACCTCTTGTACATACCACCCAGAAATGCAAACGCTCGCAACCTGAGGTCAGGAAACTTTGTACGAATAACAGAACTTCTGTTTTCCCGCCATTGTCGACGATTACTGGTTAGTATTTCGGGGCGCCAAATGTAGGGGTCATCAGCGCATATTCGAAGATGACGCACCACATGTAGAGGACACCAAATTCAATAGACAACGCACCGTCAGCACAGCACCATTCGGTAGGCTGAACTGATTTCGCCGGCCGTTGTGACCGAGGGGTTCTAGGCGATTCAGTCTGGAACCGCGCGACCGCTACGGTCGCAGGTTCGAATCCTGCCTCGGGCATGGATGTGTGTGCTGTCCTTAGGTTAGTTAGGTATAAGTGGTTCTAAGCTCTAGGGGAGTGATGACCTCAGATGGTAAGCTCCATAGTGCTCAGAGCCATTTGAACCATTTTTTGTACATACAGTACCTCATAAGTCAACATCATAACAAAACATATCACTTTCCGTGGAAGCTTTGTGGATGTGTTATTTCGTGCTGTGTAGAGACGCCTGCACTGCGAACTGTAAGCAACACTAATCTTACCGTTCTCCCTTAAAAGCTAAGCACCAGCTATAGTTGTCGCCTTTCCTACGCACGTTACTGTTTGCACAATATTGTATTATTTTTGATAAAAGTACTGGGGATACCTGAATATTAGTCCCTCAACTCAGAGTCTTTGCGTTCGAAAATGTAGTATGCAACTGGGCACCACAGCAGTTCTGTTGGAGAATAGAAGACTCTTACAGCATACTGGATTAAGCCATGTCTGCAAAACAAGCCAATATCTTAGCATTTACAGAAAATGATTGAAATTCATTCTTAGTTTTTGTCCAGCGACGTACAGCGGTTGGGCAGAAATACGGAAACACCGCGAGAAATTCATGCTGGAACATAAATGAACATGCTAGCCAAGCCTGGAGGTTTCTCTGTTGTATTTGACCATAGAAGACACCTGCGCCATGTCTTCAATGCGTTGCATGTGTCAGTCGTGGTCAGGAGAGTGTTCTACGCTGTTGAGACTACATGATGTCGGAGAAAAATTAGCTCTAAAAATGGTTTAAATGGCTCTAAGCACTATGGGACTTAACTTCTGAGGTCATCAGTCCCCTAGAACTTAATAACTACTTAAACCTAACTAACCTATGGACATCACACACATCCATGCCCGAGGCAGGATTCGAACCTGCGACCGTAGCGGTCGCGCGGTTCCTGACTGAAGCGCCTAAGCCGCCCGGCCACATCGGCCGGCGTTAAATTATCACGCGGGAATATTGTTGGTGCTCGTATGGTGGGTGCTTCGGTAACCAAAGTAGCCGAAATGTTTTTTAAGAGGCACCGTATCGAAGATTTCTGCTGCATACAGGGAGAGCGGAAAAATATCATCCGATAAGTCACAACGCGGTCAGAAGTGTGCGTTGAGTAACCGTGACGGAAGGTCACTGAATAGGATTATGACGAAAACAACGGGATACCAGCTGTAAAAGTCACTGCAGAACTGAATGTCGCCGTCGCGACCCCTGTCAGCGCCGAAACGACACGAAGGCAGCTCCATAAGCAGGGAATTGCAGCTCGAACGAATGTTCCAAAAACAACTAATCATTGATGCAAACGTCTGTTACAGGAAAATGTGGTGCCGAAGCCATAACACCCAGACTGTGGGGCATAGAAATGGGATCATTTGGTCGGGATAGTCATGCATCACACTGCTTCCAATTTCTGACCGAGTTTACGTCCAAAGAGTGACACATGGTGGGTGTTCGGTGACGATTTGGTCAGTCATATCGTAATATGCCATGGGCCACATAATTACTCTGAAAGGTCGCCTTACTACCAACGATTATGTGACCATTTTTGCTGATCATGTCCATTCCATGTCACAATATTTGATCCCCAACCATGATGCTGATTCCAAGAAGACAAGGGTCCTGTTCACGCAGCTCGCATCTTCCAGGACTGATTTTGTGAGCACGTTTATGATTTGCCGCGTCTCCTCTGGCCACTGAAGTCATCAGATCTCAATATTATTGAGCCTTTGTGGTCGATTTGGGAGAATAGGCGGCGAGATCGCTACCCACCACCTCCATCATGGTTTACCTGAACTTGCCACTATTTTGCAAGAAGAAAGGTATAAGATTCCGTTGAAAACGTACAGGACCTGTGTTTATCCACCCCGAGACGACTGGAAGCTGTTCTGAATACCAACAATTATCTTACACTGTAACAGGCATCTACATCTACATCTACATGGAAACTCTGCAAAACAACTTTAAGTCTCTGGCACAGAGTTCATCGAACCACCTTCACAATTCTCTGTTATTCCAATCTCGTAGCGGGTGGGAAGAACGAACACCTATATCTTTCCGTACGATTTCCCTTATTTCATCGTGGTGATCGTTTCTCCCTAAGTTGGCCGATGTTAACAAAATATTTTAGCATTCGGAGACAAGGTTGGTAATTGGAATTTCGTGAGAAGATTCCGTCGCAACGAAAAACGCCTTTCTTTTAATGATGTCCAGCCCAAATCCTGTATCATTTCTGTGACACTCTCTCCCATATTTCGCGATAATTCAAAACGTGCTGCCTTTCTTTGAACTTTTTCGATGTACTCCGTCAGTTCTATCTGGTAAGGATCCCACACCGCGCAGCAGTATTCTATAAGAGGACGGAGAAGCGTAGTGTAGGCAGTCTTCTTAGTAGATCTCTTACATTTTCTAAGTGTCCTACTAATAAAACGCAGTCTTTGGTTAGCCATCCCCACAACATTTTCTGTGTGTTACTTCCAATTTAAGTTGTTCGTTATTGTAATTCCTAGGTATTTACTTGAATTTACGGCCTTTAGATTAGGCTGATTTATCGTGTAACCAAAGTTTAACGAATTCCTTTTAGCACTCATGTGGATGACCTCACAATTTTCGTTATTTAGGGTCAACTGCCGATTTTCGCACCATTCAGATATCTCTTCTAAATCATTTTGCAACTTGTTTTGATCTTCTCATGACTTTATTAGTTGATAAACGAACGCATCATCTGCAAATAACCTAAGACAGCTGCTCAGATTGTCTCCCAAGTCGTTCATATAGATAAGGAACAGCAAAGGGCCTATAACATTATCTTGGGGAACGCCAGAAATCACTTCTGTCTTACTCGATGACTTTCCGTCAATTACTACGATCTGTGACCTCTCTGACAGGAAATCACAAATCTAGTCACAACACTGAGACGATATTCCATTAGCAAGCAATTTCACTACAAGCTGCTTGTGTGGTACAGTGTTAAAAGCCTTTCGGAAATCCAGAAATACGGAATCGATCTGAAATCCCTTGTCAACAGCACTCAGCACTTCATGCGAATAAAGAGCTAGTTGTGTTTCACAAGAACGATGTTTCCTAAAGCCATGTTGACTGTGTGTCAATAGACCGTTTTCGCCGGCCTCTGTGGCCGAGCGGTTCTAGGCGCTTCTCTCTGGAACCGCGCGACCGCTACGGTCGCAGGTTCGAATCCTGCCTCGGACATGTGTGTGATGTCCTTAGGTTAGTTAGGTTTAAGTAGTTCTGAGTCTAGGGCAGGGCTTCACAACATACGTGCTCGCGGAGCAAGCTGTGAGCAGCAAGGCGCGAGCATGGAGCAGCGCGAGCACGCTACCCCCACTACCGGACCAGAGCGGAGAGTGGGGAAAGTCACGTGGGGCACACAACAGCTGCCGCCAGTCAATGTAAATCCGCGGCCACCCGCAGGGATATCACTCACGAATTATTACTGCGACAAATGAAACAAATAAAGGAGAATGTACACATGCCACATAATTTTATTAGCTTAGTGTATGCCTCTACATTCGCATTAATTTGTGAACTGTTACACAATAAAAGGTGTCACTGAAGTGTGGGATTCTCGGTTATCTTGTACTTTTTGCCCTTTACAATTGCGTCTGTGTTCGGAGTAATTGTTCTTGTGCATTTTAGGTGCAGCGTGCAGTTTAAATTTCGATCAGACAATGCGTTTCTCAGGCGCGTCTTGTTACATTTCATTGCAGAGAACAGTTGTTCACAAACATACGTGGAACCGAACATTGATATTATTGTAGCCGCCAGTTTGTGCAAACGAGGAAATCTATCCTGAGGAAAGTGTCTGTAGAATTCCAAAATGTTTTTCTTGTTCTGAAATTTGTCTCTGTATTCTCTGTCTCACTGCAGGTCAATAATTTCTTGCTGCAGCTCAGGACGAATCTCTTAAATATTCGCTGAATATGGAGAGAACAGATCAAAATCACTGTCTAGTGCTGTCAGATCTTGAAAGCGCTGATCAACTAAACTATGTGAATAACGTTCACAGTCTTTGTGAACATCTTGCATGGATGATAATTTAGAAAAATGAGCTAGGTTGCCTGTTTCCAGCTGACTCACCCAAAGTGTCAATTTCATTTTAAAAGCTCGTATACGATCTATGAAATGAGTAATTAGCAGATCTTTAGCTTGTAGTAAAATGTTCAAAGCATTCAGATGGCTAGTTAAATCTGCTAAGAACGCGAGATCACATTCAAACGTGCGCGCGCATTTCCCCTCCCTCCCCTCCCTCCCTACTCCGCGACCTTGCACCTGCTCGCGAGCACGTGCCTGAGCAGACGCGAGTACTTGCGCTCAAATCCGGCCAGTTGTTTAGCGCTGGTCTAGGGGATTGATGATCTCAGATGTTAAGTCCCATAGTGCTTAGAGCCAGAGCCAGACCGTTTTCATGAAGGTAATTCATAATGTTCGAACACAATAAATGTTCCAAAACCCTGCTGCATATCGACGTTAATGATATGGGCCTGTAATTAATTGGATTACTCCTGTAAGTAGGCTGTTTAGGTTTTTATAATGGTAACGCCACGTAGCACCCTGTATGAAAATCACTGATTGTGCTGTGTGCAGTCTGTGGCTGGTTTGCGTTACTGGAATGTTTGCTATTGTATTGTTGGGCAGTTGAATGTGAACAGCGCGTAGCGTTCAGCAGTTGGAGGTGAGCCGCCAGCAGTGGTGGATGTGGGGAGATAGATGGGAGAGTTTTGAGAGCGGACGATCTGGACGTGTGTCCGTCAGAAAACACTATTAAGGTAAATACATTGTTTGTTCTCCATCAAAACAGTAGTTAGTGCCTTCAGTAGTTAGAATCTTTTACTTAGCCGGCAGTATTGGCGCTCGCTGTATTGCAGTAGTTCGAGTAACGAAGATTTTTGTGAGGTAAGTGATTCATGAAAGGTATAGGTTATTGTTAGTCAGGGCCATTCTTTTGTAGGGATTATTGAAAGTCAGATTGCGTTGCGCTGAAAATATTGTGTGTCAGTTTAGTGTTGATCAGAATAAGTAAAGAGAGAAATGTCTGAGTACGTTCAGTTTTGCTCAGCTGTTTGAAAATCAAATAACGAAGAGGTTTATCAGCACAGTCATTGATAAATTTTTCTAAGGGGATGTTTTACTCCTACTACCTTTCTTGAATATTGGTGTGACCTGTGCTACTTTCCAGTCTTTGGGTACGGATCTTTCGTCAAGCGAACGGTTGTATATGATTGTTAAGTATGAAGCTAATGCATCAGCATACTCTGAAAGGAACCTAATTGGTACACAGTCTGGACCAGAAGACTTGCTTTTATTAAGTGATTTAAGTTTCTTCACTGCTCCGAGGATATTTACTTCTACGTTACTCATGTTGGCAGCTGTTCTCGATTCGAATTATGGAATATTTACTTCATCTTCTTTTGTGAAGGCATTTCGGAAGGCTGTGTTTAGTAACCTTGCTTTGGCAGCATTGTCTTCGATAGTATCTCCATTGCTATCGCGCAGAGAAGGCACTGATTGTTTTTTGCCTCTAACATACTTCACATACGACCAGAATCTCTTTGGATTTTCTGCCATGTTTCGAGACAACGTTTCGTTGTGGGAACTGTTATAAGCATCTCGCATTGAAGTCCGTGCTAAATTTCGAGCTTCAGCAAAAGATCGCCAATCTTGGGGATTTTACGTCTGTTTAAATTTGGTATGTTTGTTTCGTTTTTTCTGCAACAGTGTTCCGACCGGTTTTGTGTACCAAAGGGGATCAGCTCCGTCGTCTGTTAATTTATTTGTTATAAATCTCTCAATTGCTGCTGATATTATTTGTTTGAATTCAAGCCACATCTGGTCTACACTTATATTATTAATTTGGAATGAGTGGAGATTGTCTCTCAGGAAGGCGTCAAGTGAACTTTTATCTGCTTCTTTGATTAGGTATATTTTTCGTTTATTCTTGAATGATTTGGGGGTTACACTATTCAATCTCGCTACGACAACCCTGTGTTCACTAATCCCTGTATCGATTTTGATGATCGTTATTAACTCAGGATTATTTTTTACTGAGAGGTCAAGTGTGTGTGGGCTCATGAACTAAGGTATGGCATGGTAATGAGTTTGTAATGTTCCCATATTTTGTCCACTCCCTGTAGTTTGTCGTGTAGATATGTTTCATGAGCTTTCAAAGTTAGTGAATACCTCCTGTTCTGGGAGTAGGTATGATTCAGCGTTTTTATAAAACAAAGATAATGAGGTGCCACACGAGATATGAGAATTTCAGCGTGTTTTCTGATCCAGATAAAGTGATTACTGTGCAATAAAGAAAGGAAAACTCGAAACAAATATATCTAAATGATAAAATAGTTGTGCGGCACATACATCTGTGTGAGCAAAATATGCAATCCTAGATATCTAGTGCGATCTGTTAGGAATTTATGTTAAATGTGTGTCACCCACGGAGACTGAATCGCGGCAGAATAAAGTGATATCTGTGGACGATCGGAATAGGTTACAATTAGAGAACATACTGGGCAAATAATTTGTGTTGGAATGTATCCATTGAAAAGAAGTGCTGACATGACGCCAGAGATTTATTACCAACTGTCTTGTAATATGGCGTGAACGAACAAGATGACAAAAACTGCAACGATATGTTTGAACAGAACGGTGCATTGCCGTTGACAGATATGTCTCGCTTTGGTCATATTTCTCAGCAGGATAACAGTCTTCAGCAGGATGTAACACAAAAAAAAAGTGCTGAACATATGGCCAAGACTGTTTATGAATGAAGTGGCACATTTGCGGCGAAAGCTTGAGAATCGCATGATGCAGAATGTCTGGGTCCGAATGGCAGTAAAGTACGTCCTAAGGTCTCATCGTAACCGTGAAAGGCGTGCCATGCGACATTTATAAACGCATGGTGAAATGCCCAGATGAAGTCCATGAGAATAGCAGAATTAATCTGAACAAATCCAAATACAGTATCTGACCTCTCCTATATCAGTTATGAGCCTGTTATCGTGTTAATGTGCCACACGGAATCCAAGAGATGGCAGCCAAAATCTATCCTTGGTGATTTTAGTTATGTGGACGCTACTCCTTGATTTCAGGCATATTTCAGTGCCTAAAGTTTCATCTCCTAATGCTAGGGACATCCTCAGAAGCTATAAAGGCTTCGTTCGTAGAAGCTAAGTAACCAAACTTTTTATACGTAACCGGGTCGTGACATCATCCGAATCGCGCCAGCGTGTATTATACAGCTTGTACCGCAGAAGAGTTTTGCGCTTTCGCTTTTTTTAGTACTAAAGCCGACAACTTGTCTATTCCAACCTTTATTGTTTTCTGTTAAGGTTGTTTTTGAATTTATGTGGCCTCTCTCCACATCCTAGCATAGTATTTAACCTTGGTAAAACTTAAGTGTCCCTCGAATTAGCTGCTCCCTGGTTCCGGTGCATAATCTGCTACTGTCAATTTATCCGCTTTACCGCGACACCAATTGCTCTTGCACTTTTTAAGACAGGTGTTGATGTCTTTTTTAGCAATTGCTATGTACACTTGACTGCACGTCCAAGGAATCTTATATACTCTTCTCGTGACAGGCGGAGGCCGTAGGTCCTTAGTAGTATTCAAATATTCACTCACCTTTCTTCTCGGTTTAAACTTGTTACGCTACTGTGTATTCTTAGCATTCTACTAATGCAACCTGAGAGGAATGGGAGGAAAAACTTCCCTTTAAGCAGGTCCTTTTTTCTCAGAAGGTCCGCATCTTCTGTACAAAACAGTCACATATCGCACCAGCAGACTACTAAAAAATCACGGTATTGAGTTCCTTATCCACCCTCTTTCCCGGCAACTGAAAAAACTCCGTTGCTGTCTTTCTCTCCCTTGACCTTGCAAAGGCATTTGGCCACGTATCAGATTTCGGTGTTTTCAAAGAACAAGAATATGTTCTTCTAATCAGTTATGGCAGCATTATAGTTACACTACTGGCCATTAAAATTGCTACACCACGAAGATGACGTGCTATAGACGCGAAATTTAACCGACAGGAAGAAGATGCTGTGATATGCAAATGATTAGCTTTTCAGAGCATCCACGCAAGGTTGGCGCCGGTGGCGACATCTACAACGTGCTGACATGAGGAAAGTTTCCAACCGATTTCTCATACACAAACAGCAGTTGACCGGCGTTGCCTGGTGAAACGTTGTTGTGATGCCTCGTGTAAGGAGGAGAAATGCGTACCACCACGTTTCCGACTTTGATAAAGGTCGGATTGTAGCCTATCGCGATTGCGGTTTATCGTATCGCGACATTGCTACTCGCGTTGGTCGAGGTCCAATGACTGTTAGCAGAATATGGAATCGGTGAGTTCAGGAGGGTAATACGGAACGCCGTGCTAGATCCCAACGGCCTCGTATCACTAGCAGTCGAGATGACAGGCATCTTATACGCATGGTTGTAACGGATCGTGCAGTCACGTCTCGTTCCCCGAGTCAACAGATGGGGACGTTTGCAAGACAACAACCATCTGCACGAACAGGTCGACGAAGTCTACAGCAGCATGGACTATCAGCTCGGAGACCATGGCTGCGGTTACCCTTGACGCTGCATGGTGTACTCAACGACAAACCTGGGTGCACGAATGGCAAAACGGCATTTTTCGGATGAATCCAGGTTCTGTTTACAGCATCATGATGGTCGCATCCGTGTTTGGCGACATCGCAGTGAACGCACATTGGAAGCGCGTATTCGTCATCGCCATACTGGCGTATCACCCGGCGTGATGGTATGGGGTGCCATTGGTTACACGTCTCGGTCACCTCTTGTTCGCATTGACGGCACTTTGAACAGTCGACATTACATTTCAGATGTGTTACGACCCGTGGCTCTACCCTTCACTCGATCCCTGCGAAATCCTACATTTCAGCAGGATAGTGCACGACCGCCTGTTGCAGGTCCTGTACGGGCCTTTATGGATGCAGAAAATGTTCGACTGCTGCCCTGGCCAGCATATTCTCCAGATCTCTCACCAATTGAAAACGTCTGGTCAATGGTGGCCGAGCAACTGGCTCATCACAATACGCCAGTCACTATTCTTGATGAACTGTGGTATCGTATTGAAGCTGCATGGGCAGCTGTACCTGTACACGCCATCCAAGCTCTGTTTGACTCAATGTCCAGGCGTATCAAGGCCGTTATTAAGGCCAGATGTGGTTGTTCTGGGTACTGATTTCTCAGTATCTATGCACCCAAATTGCGTGAAAATGTAATCACATGTCAATTCTAGTATAATATATTTGTGCAATGAATACCCGTTTATCATCTGCATTTCTTCTTGGTGTAGCAATTTTAATGGCCAGTAGTGTAGCTTTATTCGTGACAAACGTCGCCCTTTCGTCACCGTCAATCATATTTAGTGCCGCATCTTTTAACAATCTGTAGGAATGTCCCTAGGATCGGTTCTGACCCACTTCGCTACCTCCTTTGTCCTTTCCATAGCCGATATTCCCCAGCACCCGCCCCCACCTATCTACTCAACCCTCCTCCTTGCCCACCGACCATCCAACACTCCAGGCATGCAACGCTCTGTCCAGACATACTTCAATTTCTCCTACTAATGTTACATCTGTTATTTCAAAATAAACCTCTCACTGATTTTCACACCACTTACAAACGTCCTGTCACAGTACAGTCCCCTGGCAGCGGGCGAAATCGTGTACGCGAACGCACCCTCAAGTCTGAGAGGAGGGAACGTAGTCGCTCGGCACGTTTTTTCGGGTGACCAGGCATCAGATGCGCGCACGGGGCTGCCCTGCTCGTTGTGTAGAGGACGGTATCCGCCACTTGTTGTCCACAGTAACTCGCCGACAGAGATCTCTGTCAAAGTAGCACGTCAAGCGGTGGCTGAGTTCTATTGGAAACACGTGACCGGCTCCTTTGTGTACTCGCCGGTTGCATGCGGCCGTCAGATGGACGGTTTGAAAGACCAGTCATGGCATGTACATGATACACTATAGATAGATAACAGATACGCAACCAAATTAAAGTTCTCAACAAAACAAAACTATTGAGCCTACGGTGAAACTTGTAGAATAATCCAATGCATAATGCATGTAAATTCCAAGTAAATAGCTAATTCTTATCAGTTGAATTGTGCTTATAACGGATATCGCAAAGAAAATTGAAACATATCTCTGGTTTCTGTTTTACAAATGTTATCGTCTATAAAGGAAAATACAAGAAACTCTGGCTGCTGTATGAATAATTGTCAGATACACTGAGGTGACAAAAGTCATGAGATATCCGTATTCACATATACAGATGGCGGTATTATCGCGTACCCAAGGCATAAAGGGCAGTGGTGTCACTTGTACTCAGATGATTCATGTGAAAAGGTTTCCGACGTGTCTGTGGCCACACGACGGGAATTAACGAACTTTGAACGCGGATGAGTGGTTGGAGTTAGATTCATGGGACATTCGTTACATTTTGGAAATTGTTTGGGAATTCAATGTTCCGAGATCTACAGTGTCAAGAGTGTGCCGAGAATACCACATGTCAGGCATTACCTCACACCACAGACTACGTAGTGGCTGACGGCCTTCACTTAACGACAGAGAGCTGCGGCGTTTGCGTAAAGTCGTCAGTGCTAAAAGACACGCAACGCGTCGTGAAATAACTGCAGAAATCAATGTGGGACATACGACGAATGTATCCGTAGGACAGTGCGGTGAAAATTAGCATTAATGGGTTATGGCAGCAAACGACCACAAGAGTGCCTTTGCACGACATCGCCTGCAGCGCCTCTCCTGGGCCGTGACCATATCGGTTGGACACTGGAAATCCGTGGCCTGGTCAGATGGAGTCCTGATTGCAGTGGGTAAGAGCTGATAGTAGTGTTCGAATGTGCCACAGACCACACAAAACCATGGACCCAAATTTTCAGCAAGGCACTGTGCAAGATGGACTGAGCTGCACGAGAACCAGCGGCCCCAAAATACACATCCAGCCGTTCACAGGCCGACATGAACACCACGCAAACCACAAATGGAGACCTAGTGGCAAAACTATTCCCCTTAATGATGGATTATTTTTAAAATTTCCGGCTTTCGTCATGCAGCTGCTCTCGGTCGAACCCGCTCAGGAGTAGGCTGTCACGAAAACATTCTTCAGAATGCTGATCACACCTGTCAATAAATAACACACCGCGCCCGTCCAACAGCAACCTTCCCCACCACCACACAATAAAAAAAAAAAAAAAAGAAAAAAAACACCGAGCTCCCTGAACCCTGAACTGGAGAAGCTAGAGGCCAGACTGTCAGGTTCAGGTCAAAGGAGTCTACACGACACTAATGTCTGCGCACAACTTGCCAAAAAAAACAAAAAAAAAACGCTGTATCAGCACGCTACTATGTATGGTGCACCGCAGTTCCCTCTCGCTGGATATCTTAACGCTACACACCCCGACTGGAACTCACGAATACGAAACTCCAATGGCAGAAAACTACAAACATTCACTAGGCATCAACCACAGCATACTACGAGGGCATGCTGAAAAGTAATGCCTCCGAATTGTTTATATGAAAACTCTTAAATCTTCTTAAATAAAATAAACGTTAATAACATTCTACATCGTTATTCTTCCTGTCTACATACTTGTAGCCTCTGCCACTGAAGCGTTTAACACGGTGGCGTGTAAAATAACTATGTCAGTGCGTGTGAAACAGAGTTTTGCTATCGAGTTTGAATTCGAAGAGTTCGTCCACACGTAGAGTATCCTCTCTTTCAGCATGACAATGCCAGATCACACATGTGCCCTGCGATATCTACATCTACATCTACATACATACTCCGCAATCCACCATACGGTGCGTGGCAGAGGGTACCTCGTATCACAACTAGCATCTTCTCTCCCTGTTCCACTCCCAAACAGAACGAGGGAAAAATGACTGCCTATATGCCTCTGTACGAGCCCTAATCTCTCTTATCTTATCTTTGTGGTCTTTCCGCGAAATGTAAGTTGGCGGCAGTAAAATTGTACTGCAGTCAGCCTCAAATGCTGGTTCTCTAAATTTCCTCCGTAGCGATTCACGAAAAGAACGCCTCCTTTCCTCCAGAGACTCCCACCCGAGTTCCTGAAGCATTTCCGTAACACTCGCGTGATGATCAAACCTACTAGTAACAAATATAGCAGCCCGCCTCTGAATTGCTGCTATGCCCTCCCTCGATCCGACCTGATAGGGATCCCAAACGCTCGAGCAATACTCAAGAATAGGTCGTATTAGTGTTTTATAAGCGGTCTCCTTTACAGATGAACCACACCTTCCCAAAATTCTACCAATGAACCGAAGACGACTATCCGCCTTCCCCACAACTGTCATTACATGCTTGTCCCACTTCATATCGCTCTGCAATGTTACGCCCAAATATTTAATCGACGTGACTGTGTCAAGCGCTGCACTACTAATGGAGTATTCAAACATTACGGGATTCTTTTTCCTATTCATCTGCATTAATTTACATTTATCTATATTTAGAGTTAGCTGCCATTCCTTACACCAATCACAAATCCTGTTCAAGTCATCTGGTATCCTCCTAAAGTCAGTCAACGACGACACCTTCCCGTACACCACAGCATCAGCAGCAAACAGCAGCACATTGCTAACCACCCTATCCAAAAGATCATTTACGTAGATAGAAAACAACAGCGGATCTACCACTCTTCCCTGGGGCACTCCAGATGATACCCTCCCCTCCGATGAACACTCACCATCGAGGACAACGTACTGGGTTCTATTACTTAAGAAGTCTTCAAGCCACTCACATACTTGGGAACCAATCCCATATGGTCGTACCTTAGTTAGGAGTCTGCAGTGGGGCACCGAGTCAAACGCTTTCCGGAATTCAAGGAATGTGGCATCCGTCTGATACCCTTCATCCATGGTTCGCAAGATATCATGTGAAAAAAGGGCGAGTTGCGTTTCGCAGGAGCGGTGCTTTCTAAAGCCGTGCTGATGCATGGACAGCAACTTCTCTGTCTCAAGGAAATTCATTATATTCGAACTGAGAATATGTTTGAGAATCCTGCAACAAACCGATGTTAAGGATATTGGTCTGTAATTTTGAGGATCCGTCCTTCTACCCTTCTTATATACAGGCGTCACCTGCGCTTTTTTCCAGTCGCTCGGGACTTTACGTTGGGCAAGAGATTCGCGATAAATGCAAGCTAAGTAAGGAGCCAACGTAGTAGAGTACTCCCTGTAAAACCGAACTGGAATCCCATCAGGACCTGGCGATTTATTTATTTTCAACCCATTCAGCTGCTTCACAACCCCAGGGATGTCTATCACTATGTCCTCCATCCGGGAATCTGTACGAGACTCAAACGGCGGTATGTTTGTACGATCCTCCTGAGTGAAATATTTCTCAAATGCTAAATTTAAAATTTCAGCTTTCGTTTTGCTGTCTTCCGGTGCCAGGCCAGACTGATCAGTGAGTGACTGGATGGAAGCCTTCGGCCCGCTTACCGATTTTACGGAAGACCAGAATTTCCTTGGGTTTTCAGCAAGATCTTTTGCTAAGGTATGACGATGGTAATGGATGAATGCTTCGCGCATCGCTCTTTTTACAGCAGCAAGAATCTCTACTAACTTTTGCCTGCCCTCATTCTCCGGATCTTTCTTGTACCGCGAGTGCAACTGCCTTGGCTTCCTGAGCATTCTCCGAATTGCGCTGTTAAACCACGGTGGGTCTTTTCCGTCCGTAACCCACTTTTTTGGCACATACTTGTCCAATGCGTGATTTACAATGTGTTTAAAATTTGCCCATAATTCTTCCACGTCCATCGTACCGGAAGTAAATGAAATTGATTCATTTACTAAGTGGGATGCTAGCAACTGCTTACCTGCTCTTTCTAGTGAGAATACTCTCCTAACCTTCTTGACCGACTTTTTAACTTTCGTAATCATAGTCGTAAGGACAACATCATGATCACTAATCCCTGTCGCAACACCGACACCGTTGATGAGGCCTGGTCTGTTCGTGGCTACCAAATCTAAAATATTTCCATTACGCGTTGGCTGTCGATTTAGCTGCTCAAGACGGTTTTCGGGTAATGTGTTCGAAAGTAATTCACACGACGGCTTGTCTGTACCACCTGTAATGAATCCATAGACATCCCAGTCTATACTAGGTAGGTTGAATTCGCCTCCGACTAATATAGCATGATCCGGGTACTTCTGCGATACTGAATGAAGACTCAGTTTGAATGATTCTAGAACTGTCACGGTGGAACCTGGTGGCCGGTAATAACACCCAACAATTAACTTTATTTCCCCTAGCCCTGTTAAACGTGTCCAGATAACTTCACAATCACACTCTACTTCGACCTCAGTAGGCACAATATTTTTGTCAACTGCAATGAAGACACCACCTCCTACGGTGTCAAATCTGTCTTTCCGATACACGTTCCAACCCTCACTAAATATTTCAGGACTTCCTATCTCAGGGTTCAGCCAGGTCTCAGCCCCGAGAATAATTTGCGCGCCACACGCTTCCTGGAGGGCAGTAAATTCAGGAACTTTATTCCGAACACTCTGAAAATTTACTGCTAAAATCTTGATAGCTGAAGTGTCTTTACACTGAGCGCACTGAGCGCGTCCTGATTTCCCTACATGCACGTCGACTGGTGAGTGTTCGTCAAATCCCGACTTGGTACCATACGATTCTACCTCCATCCAAAACTCAAAGAACACTTTCGAGGATTTCACTCTGATAGTGATAAAATGGTGCAAGCGGAGGTACGTTAGTGGCTCCGTTAACAACGTCAAACATTCTACAGTGACAGTACCAACAAACTGGTCTCACGTTGGAAGAAATGTGTTAGTTGCGAGGATGACTATATTGCAAAATAAACATGTAGCATGAACAATAAAGATGTAGAATGTTGAAAAAAAGAATCATCTTGTGGTGTTGCAGTTCTTCTTCGTATGTCCGTGCTTGTTATGAAAATAGGATGAGGAATTCCGCCTTATGCAAGACACCTTTTTCTGTTTTGTGTTATACAGACATGTTTCAGCGCTTTTTGTGCTATCTTCAGTGGGTTATTTTTTATTTTCTTACTGTAAAATTGTTGTTACATATTAACATTTAGCGAAATTTTTGGTACATAATATTTAAAATTATGCTCATAGTTCATAGTTGAGATATGTATTAGTGACCTGATGCACTGTGTGTTGTTTATAACATTATGTCTAAAGTTATATTTATAGCTTAATTGGCGAAAGAATGGATGTATGCATTAGTTTACATACCTTAGATGATGCTATTAGGCATTTATGTTGGTAGCTACAACTTCTCATATGCAAACAACAAAACGTAGTACTTATTTTTCTCTTTATTATGCATTTACAAACGGAAATGAGTATATATCACGTTTTTTATGTGCAACTTACGGCTTTGATGTTGTAGTGCTTTCTCATATGTTGTTGGCGAGGTGAATAGGCTCATTTCATGACATATGGTCACTTGACAGCGCACTTTCTCCGATTTTTCAAAACATAGGCAGAGGTTTCGCTGCCATCACGTGTCGTTGTAGCTGTGTAGTATGATTTGTTTCGTATCATGTTTCTCAGGGTGAGGCGCGCGAGTTTTAAGTGTATTTGTCGTTTGTATGGCTTGGAGTGTGCGTGTCTCAGGACTGGGATAGAGAGAGAGAGAGAGAGAGAGAGAGAGAGAGAGAGAGATAGAGAGAGATAGATAGAATGGGTGTTTTTTCCATGAATAGTTTTGGTGTGAGTGTTATTTGTATAGTTCTATTATGGCGAAGAGGGTTTTATTGCACAGTGATGTGTATTAATTAAGTACTTTCTTTCCTTGGGCTATTGATTTTTGTATGTTCAAAATGGTTCAAATGGCTCTGAGCACTATGGGACTTAACATCTGTGGTCATCAGTCCCCTAGAACTTAGAACTACTTAAACCTAACTAACCTAAGGACATCACACACATCCATGCCCGAGGCAGGATTCGAACCTGCGACCGTAGCAGTCGCGCGGTTCCGGACTGAGCGCCTAGAACCGCTAGACCACCGCGACCGGCTTTTTGTATGTGATAGTTTTCTTCTATAGTTAATTTTTGGTATAAACTGCTAATAGTTTTCAGTATGTGTAAGTCAATATCAATGCTTGTTGGGTGGTGCTTGTGTGCTATGAGGTGGTCTGCGAATATTGAATGTGAGCTGTTGCTTTTCAGTGCTCTGAGATTTTCTGTGACCTGGTTCTGAAATTCCCGTATATTTCTCCCACATATACAGATTGACAGCAGTTGCAAGTATTTGTCAGTCAGTATTGGTGTATTTTTTCCTAGTCTGCTTTGTATTGTGTTGTTGATTCTGTATGCTATGTTGAGTCCTTGTTTCTTTAGTATATTATTCACGCTGTGTGTGAGTTTGTTGTTGTAAGTCATTATGTGCCATTTGTTGCTTACTGTCTTATGATTTGTTGTGTGTTGTATTGTTTGTTTGTGTGTGTGTGTTTCATGGTTGTGTGTTGTCTGTTTTTGTATTTTGTGATTTATTTTGTCTACTCTTCTTGCATCATATCCATTCTTTTGTGCAATTTGTTTTATTGTGTTCAGTTCTTGTGTGTAATCATGTTTGTTCATGGCTATGTTGTTCAGTCTGTGTAGTAAATATCTGTAGCTGGCTTCTTTGTGAGTTATGGTGTGATTGGATTGGTTATGAATAATGGTGCTGGTGATTGTGGGTTTTCTGTAGATTGTGAATTCATGTTTGTTATTTCTCTTGTGTATGGTGAGATCTAAGAAATTGAGTTTTTCATCTGTTTGTGTTTCAATGATGAACTGTATTTGTGGGCGGATGGAGTTTATGTTGTCGTGAAGTTTTATTCGTGGCTGTGGTTCATATATATAGCAAATTATATCATCTACGTATCTGTACCAATTTCATTGTTTTGTACTGTTTTGGCGTTACTATTTTGTCAAAGATTTATTTTTCTATCTGATTGAGGAAAATGTAAGCTAGGAGGCCACTGATTGGGGATCCCATGGGTAGTCCATCGTGTTGTGAGTTAAGTTTGCTGTTGAATGTGAAATAGTTTTGCTCTGTGATGAGCCTGAGTATGGCTGATATTTCTTGTATGTTTGTTGTGGGTATGTTACCTTGTAGCTGGAAGTTTCTTTCTATGCTGTTGATGGTTTCTTCTGTTGGGATGTGTGTGTTAATGGGAATTATGTCAAATCAAATTAATGTTGCTGTATTTGATATGTTTTCATTTATTATTTTTTCTATTAAATCACTTGAGTTCTTTAGACCTCTGTTTCCGGTGTATTTGTATATTGTCTGCAGCAGAGAGTGTGTGTGTTTGGCTAATTAGTATGTTGGTGCTTTGGTAAAGTTTATCAATGGACGTATAGGTATTCCGGGTTTGTGAACTTTAGACAATGATTTTAGGGTCGAGGCATTGTCATTTTTCTGTATCATTCTTTTAATCCGTCTTCCTGTGAAAATTGTTTCTATGCTTTGCAGGATTTTCCGTAAGTTATTTTGGTATCGGTTTGTTGGATCACTTTTTAATTCTGTGATGTTGTTGCTTTGGATGAATTCTAATGTTTTGTCAATGTACCAACACTGATAAATACAGTTAGTCCAATATATACCAACTTACTTGCAAATAATGCCAATCTGTATATGTGGGTCAAACATGCAGGAATTTCAGAACCAGGTAAACAGAATATCCCAGAGCACTGAAAAGCAATAGCTCACACTCAACATTCGCAGACTACCTGATAGCACACAATCACCACCCAACAAACACTGAAACTGACTTACACATCCTTAAAACTAGTAGCAGCTTTTACCAAAAATTAAGTATAGAAGAAAACAATCACATACAAAAATCAACAGCCCAAGTAAAGAAAGTACTTAATGCATACGCATCATTGTGCAATAAAACCCTCTTCGCCACAATAGAAGAACTACACAAATAACACCAACACCAAAACTACTCATGGAAAAAACATCCATTCTCTCTCTCTCTGTCCCAGTCATGAACACACACATACGCACACTCCAAACACCACAAACGACAAATACACTTAAAACTCGCGCGCCTCACCCTGTAAAACATGCTCCGAAGCAAATGAATACTACACAGCCACAACGACACCGTAATGGCGGCGAAAACTCTGCCTATGTTTTGAAAAATCGTAGGAAGTGCAGTGTCAAGGACCATAGGTCACGAAATCATCCTATTCACCTCACCAACAACATATGAGAAAGCACTACAACTTCAAAGCCGTAAGTTACACACAAGAAACGTGATATATACTAATTTCCGTTTGTAAATGCATAATAAACAGAAAAATAAATACTACGTTCTGCTGTTTGCAGAGGAGAAGTTATAGATTGTGTAGCAGACTAGCTACCAACATAAACAACATAAATGTCCATTAGAATCATGTAAAGTATGTAAACTAATGCATACCTCCAATCTTTTGCCAATTAAGCTATAAATATAACTTTAGACATAATGTTATAAACAACACAGAGTGCATCAGGTCGCTAATACCGTACGTATCTCAACTGTGAACTACGAACAAATGATGCGTTATATTTTACAACAATTATTCGTTCAAAAGTGTAAATATTATGTCCCAAAATTTCGCTAAATGTTTATATGCAACAACAGTTTTACAATAAGAAAATAAAAAATAACACACTGAAGATAGCACAAAAAGTGCTAAACATGTCTTGCATAATGCGGAGCCTCCTAATGTCAAAAACGTTTGTTTTATTTAAAAAGATTTAAGAGTTTTCACATATAAAATTCGGAGGCATTACTTTTCAGTACGCCCCGATTAAGACCAGAAATGTCAACGCTCGTGCCCAGCGCTAGGCGACAGAGGCCACACATGATAGACATGGTCCTCGCTGTTGAAATCGATCTGGCCTCCGACCACCTGCCAATTATACTACACACGGAAGAGAAACTGCAGAACACGAATGGCTCTGAGCACTATGGGACTTAACGTCTGAGGTCATCAGTCCCCTAGAACTTAGAACTACTTAAACCTAACTATCCTAAGGACATCATACACACCCATGCCCGAGGCAGGATTCGAACCTGCGACCGTAGCAGTCGCACGGTTTCAGACGGTAGCGCCTAGAACCGCTCGGCCACCTCGGCCGGCTGCAGAACACGGAACAGCTCTTGATGTTTCGTTATAAGCGCGTAAATTAGACTTTTTTCAACGACATGCCTTATAAGTGTATCCCAGAACACCGTTAAATTGCTTGCACAGCGCAAATTGATGAAGCTGTTGAAGCCACTACAACTGTAATTCTGGGTGCAATAGGTGACGCCTTTCCATGTATCACTCCGTGGCAACACTCAACGGCCGTAACCCTGGAAATCCTGGGCATTATCTCCATGAGGAAACGTCTCAGAAGGTATTGGCAGCGCACCAGGTGCCCGTCGTTTAACACTTTCAGGTCGGGCCCGAGTCGCACTCGGCCTCTGGTCCGGGACTATAGAAGCCATATCTCCCCAGCTGTGTGTTGTACAGTGATATAATTTGGCAGATACATTCAATAGTATATGTAGTTACTGTCTACAAAACGTATTGCGAACAGAGGTAGTAGTAAAGAAGGAATAAATTAAAACGTCGTGCCATGAGACTCGAGCTCCGTCTCGAAAGTTTTAAAATGCCCAACAGACTCCAGGGAGAAAATACGAACATTTAGAAACGTATAATGAGACCAGACACTCGCTGCGCTGGATACCAAGCGCACAGGTATGTGGACTCTAGCTCGACGCTTTACCGGTGAGCAACACTACACACCCACGCTACAAGGACCTGACGGACATGACTGCTGCGCCGAAGAGAAGGCAGAGCTAATGGTCAGAACAGAACCTTTCACACCGAATCTGGATCCATCAGGATCTGTATTCACGCCTGAAACGGTCCAGGATATTTTACGACTTGTAGCCAAGTCAGCGCAGTACGAAATCAAAATTGAACACATGAGGCCACATGGTCTGTTAAGCACGCCTCAGCTGGAAAAGATCCTGACCCTGGTGGCATTCAGAACTGTATTCCCAAGGAACTCACGGATAAGCTTAGGGTGTTAACTCACTTCATGAATGCCATCCTCCGATACCAATACATCTCTGTCTTTTGGAATACGCCAACGTCCTGCTGTTCAGAAAGCCTGGGAAAAACCACACCCTACCACAAAATAACCGACCCATCAGCTTGTGGAGATCGTTCTGCAAAACTGTTGAGTTGATGGTTCTTAAACTTCTCAAAAAAATGTTCAAATGTGTGTGAAATCTTATGGGACGTAACAGCTAAGGTCATCAGTCCCTAAGCTTACACACTACTTAACCTAAATTATCCTAAGGAAAAACACACACACCAATGCCCGAGGGAGGACTCGAACCTCCGCCGGGACCAGCCGCACAGCCCATGACTGCAGCGCCTTTAACTTCTCACTATGGACAGCATCAACTACACCTAAGGCCAGAGCAATTCGGCCTCAGGTACCACCATTTGACAATACAACAACTCCTCCGTGTAGTTGAGCATGCAACAGATGGCTGCAACATCAACAAGGCAACGGAGGCGGCGTTCCTGGATAATTAAAAGGCCTTTGACCGTTTATGGATCAACGGCCTCATCCGAAAACTCAGCGACGCTTGTTTACCCGACAGACTCGTACGGCTAATACACTCATATCTCACGAACAGAACTTTTAACACCGATATTCATGGCAAAAAATCAACACGACACGGTATACAAGCCGGAGTGTCCGTAAGTAGCATCTTGGGGTCCATATTGTTTAACCTCTACATTAACGATACCCCGACAATACGTAACACGATGGTAGTTATCTACGCTGCGACACCACCATCCTGGTGCAAGATTGGAAACCGTGAAACTTTAACTGCACAAACACCAACACTACAGACAAGTTACACTACACAGCCGGCCGTGGTGGCCGATCGGTTCTAGGCGCTTCAGTCCGGAACCGTGCGACTGCTACGGTCGCAGGTTCGAATGCTGCCTCAGGCATGGATGTATGTGATGTCCTTAGGTTAGTTAGGTTTAAGTAGTTCTAAGTTCTAGGGGACTGATGACCTCAGATGTTAAGTCCCATAGTGCTCAGAGCCATTTGAACCATTTTACACTACACAAGCAACCAATACGATTCCGTGAAAAAGTCAGGTACCTCGACGCCTAGCGGTACCGAAATTTGATATGGGGAGAGCACATACAATACATCGCCAACAGAACACACGCGAGGCACAAGTAACTCAGTCCAATTCGTAAAAGGCATAGTACACTAAATAGTAGGATGTTGAGATCCATGTACGTGACTCTTATTGGACCGGTGATGGCATACAAACCTCCAGTCTGGGAACATGTAACCCCAACACATCTGCGACACCTGCAGATCATACAGAGCAAAGTCCTACAAGTTACTCGAGGTCCTTGCGGAGGTACTCAACAAACTCGCCACACGAACGTATAGGAACTCTAGAAATTCGGACAACCCCTTCCTACTAAATCTGGTGAACTACGATCGTAACCACAGGTAGACGTATATCCGCTCTAAACCACTTTTTCTTATGGTTTCTTAACCACCTATGGCAAGCTTAAACTAAGCTCACAGGCAATGCAGTATCGTAGAACCTCTGTGTCATAGGAAACCGATAACAGAAGGGAAACGAAATACATATAAATGCAAGCAAAAGCCATACATTCTACACGGAGTGGTCGATTTTGTGATGAAATTGACTTATCGGATGACGACAGACCGTCACAGGTACGAAGACGCTGAATATGACCAAGGAGATAACGTCTGTGCCCAGCAACAACGATAACCTACCCACTACTAACACATCCTTACACGTATGCAAGAAGCTACCTGCTGGCATCATACACTGAAGAACTAAAGAAACTGTTACACCTGCCTAATATCGTGTACGGCCCCCGCGAACGCGAAAAAGTGCCGTAACACGACGTGGCATGGACTCGACTAGTTTCTGAAGTAGTGCTGGAGGAAACTGACACCATGAATCCTGCAGGGCTGTCCATAAATCCGTGAGAGTACGAGGGGGTGGAGATCTTTACTGAACAGTACGTTGCAAGGCATCCCAGATACAAACAATAATGTTCATGTCTGGGGAGTTTGGTGGTCAGCGGAAGTATTTAAATCCAGAATAGTGTACCTAGAGCCACTCTGTAGCAGTCCTGGATGTATTGGCTGTCGCATTGTCCTGCTGCAATTGCCCAAGTCCGTCGATATGCACAATGAACATGAATGGATGCTGGTGATCAGACAAGATTTTGTGTGTCACATATCAGAGTGGTATCTAGACATATCAGGGGTCCAACATCATTCCAACTGCACACACCCCACACTGTTATAGAGCCTCCTCTAGCTTGAACAGTCTGCTGCTGGGGTCCATGGAATCATGTGGTTGTCTCCATACCCGTACACGTCCATCCGCTCGATACAATTTGAAATAAGACTCGTCCGACTAGGCAACATGTTTCCAGTCATCAACAGCCCAATGTCGGTGTTGAAGGACCCAGGCGATGCGTAAAGCTTTGTGTCGTGAGGTCATCAAGGGTACACGAGTGGGTCTTTGGCTCCGAAAGCTCATATCGATGATGTTTCGTTGAATGGTTCGCGCGCTGACACTTGTTGATGGCCCAGCACTGAAATCTACCGCAGTTTGTGAAAGGGTTGCACTTATGTCATGTTGATCGATTCTCTTAAATCGTCGTTGGTCCAGTTCTTGCAGGCTCTTCTTCCGGCCGCAGCGATGTCGGAAAATTGACGTTTTAGTGGATTCCTCATATTCACAGTACATTCGTGAAATGGTGGTAAGTGAAAATTCCCACTTCATCGCTACCTCGGAGATTCTGTGACTCATCGCTCGTGCGCCGACTGTAAAACCACGTTAAAACTCACTTAAATCTCAATAACCATTGTTGCAGCAGTAACCGATGTAACAACTGCGCCAAACACTTGTTGTCTTATATAGGCGTTGCCGACCGCAGCGCAGTCTTCTGCCTGTTTACATATTTAAAAAATGTCGAATGTGTGTGAATTCCTAAGGGACCAAATTACTGAGCTCATCGGTCCCTAACCGAGCGAGGTGGCGCAGTGGTTAGACACTGGACTCGCATTCGGGAGGACGACGGTTCAATCCCGCGTCCGGCCATCCTGATTTAGGTTTTCCGTGATTTCCCTAAATCACTCCAGGCAAATGCCGGGATGGTCCCTCTGAAAGGGCACGGCCGACTTCCTTCCCTAATCCGATGAGACCGATGACCACGCTGTCTGGTCTCCTTCCCCAACCAACTAACCAACCATCATCGGTCCCTAGACTTACACACTATTTAAATTAACTTGCGCTAAGAACAACACACCCACCTAAGCCCGAGGGAGGACTCGAACCGCCGGCGGGAGGTTTACATATCTCTGCGTTTGAATACGCATGCCTATACCAGTTCAATCCGCCAGTAGCCCTACTACCCACCCAGATGGTCGCAGAAGTTTCTTTCCTCCACGGCGCTTGCTTTGGTAATGTTTTCTCAAAAACTCTTTTCTTCAAACCGTTTCTGTCCGCCATATCTTAGATGGGACCATATTAGTGGGTTTTCGCACCTACGAGTACATGTGTGGAAAACAATCACGGTCCTGTATCCCATGACTCCTAGAGAGAAATACTAACCTTTCGCAGAGGTGACAGTAGAGTTTTTTGTGATGATCTCCATGCAAATGCGAGCGTTGAGGCTGAATTCCCGACAGTCATTAGACTTGCAGGATTACCGATTGTCGCAACAGTTAGACTCATTCGACATCGCAAGGGCAGACGGTGCTGGACAGTGAAATTATTTGATGGAGTTCATACTTTGATTATTAGAGGTGCAACGACAGTGCGATAGTGGACTGAATATTTGTCAGTTGATTAACAAGCATCCTGACCGTATGTTCGATAAGCAAGGTGAACATTAATAAAACCAACAAAGTGCAGGAAGGATTGCTAACTGTAAATGGAGGAGAAAAGGTCCTATGAAAATGTGTCCGGAAATGCATCATTTCCACCGTAGGTGGAGCTGATGAATGACAATTCCTCTGACCATGTGTCGTGTGTTGCAGGCTGTACAATTGACGCAGCGTAATTTAAGCAGCAGAATGGTCAGCTATTTACGTCGGGAACAAGCCGAGATGGGTTTTGTGTGCGACCATGGAGATGGAAACGGTCGTGAGACAGCACGGCTATACCAAAACAAGTTCCCCCACCGACACCAACGACATCACACAACATTTCAAGCCCTTTTTGGTCGTTTGTGTGATCATGGTTCCTTTCGAACAGGCGAACGTGGAGGGAGGCGGCGGACTGTGTGTAGACTAGATCTGAAGGGACGGGTTCCACTGGATATTGAGTCGATCCATAGTACAAGCTTCAGGCAAGTGGCCCGCTAACATGGTGTCAGCCAAAGTACGATTATGTGTATCCTGCAAGACAGCCGCTGTATCCATATCACCTGCAATAGCATGGAGGCTACTTTCAACACGTGTTGTGAATGGTTGCGATGCAGCTGTGTACTGTATTTCAGGACAATTTGCTGTCGTAGTAGGCACACCGTCCATTTCCCGACACATGTTCATAGGGACTTTTCTTCTTCATTTCCAGTCAGGAAACCGTCCCTGCGGTTTGTCAATTTTATTAATGTTCACTCTGTATAAAACGCTGTTGTGTGTTAAGAATACAATACACTTTGAGAAAGTGTTTAATTAGAAACAATCCATGTGACTGCGCACAGATGAGCCGAAACATTATGAGGACCTGCTAAATAGCTTATTTGTCCATCCTTGGAACGAAATACATCACTGATTTTGCGTATCAGGGATCCGCCAGTTTGTTGCTAGGTTTGTGGAGGTATGTGGCATTAGATGCCTACGCACAGGTCATGTAATTCGCGTAAATAACGGGCCGCTGATTTGCGAACGCGGTGATGGCGCTCGGTACCGATCCAGATGACTTCAATAGGATTTACATCAGGCGAATTTGGTCGCCGTGACTTCAAAGTGAGTTCACTATAATGTTCCTCAAACCACCATAGCACGGTTCTGGCTCCGAGACGCGGAAAATTATACTGCTGAAAAATGACATCGCCGTTGGGGAAGACAATCAGTCAGTAGCAGCTGGCCGATACACAAGCAGCCACAGGGAAATAACCGATTTTGCGACATTTTACAAGTTCATAACCAGGAGCGCATTCTACAGTTTCATCTAAGTGCTTTCGTAGTTTAGCGTCTTGAGTTTCTGCACGTTAATTTTATATTTAATAGACTCAGTTCTCGCGTTTTCGTTTGCATCGGAAGGTAAACCGATTTTGTGATATGTTACAGGTTCCTAATCAGGAGCGAATTATTTAGTCTTACCTGTGTGCTTTGGTAGTGCAGTGGTTGACTGTGTGTTAATCTAATTTATTGGACACAGTTCTTGCGTTTTCCTCCGTGTCCACAGTAGATTCCGCATCGCGTGTCGATTATCATTGTTTGAGTAGTGTAGTTTCCCACGGTCTTTGGTATGGATAGGGACTGTGATGGGTGTGTGTAGTGCGAGTCGAGTTGGTGAGGCTTCGCTCGCAGCTCTAGGCTATGATGGCTTCGGTTACACAACTTGAAGCTGCAGTGCAGTGTCACCGTTGTGCGCTCAAATGGTTCAAATGGCTCTGAGCACTATGGGACTTAATTGCTGTGGTCATGAGTCCCCTAGAACTTAGAACTACTTAAACCTAACTAAACTAAGGACATCACACACATCCATGCCCGAGGCAGGATTCGAACCTGCGACCGTAGCGGTCGCGCTGTTCCAGACTGTAGAGCCTAGAACCGCTCGGCCACTCCGGCCGGCACCGTTGTGGGCCGGCCATGCGGATCCAACGGACGTCCAGCACATCTGAGTCCGCTGATCGGCCCTCACCGGTGACCAGCCCAGATACTGCTTGCACTGAGGTTGACCACTCTCCCGTGGTCGAGTGGGACGTCGCCTCGGGGCGTAGCAGGCGGCGAAAGACTTCCCAGGGAGCCACACATAAGGGCTCCCCAGTTAGTCTGACAAAAAGTTTCCAGGTGAAGTCTGTGGCTGACACTGTCCCTCATCCAGATGCAGTAACTTGTACTGTTTCAGAGGGAACCTCTCAGCCTGCAAGATCCGGGAAATCACAGAGGATGGGATTATTGGCAGTCGGGAGCTCCAATGCTAGACGCGTTACGGGGCCCCTTAGGGACATGGCTGCCAAGGAGGGGAAGAAAGCCAATGTCCACTCAGTGTGCTTACCGGGTGTAGTCATTCCAGATGTGGAAAGCGTTCTTCCGGATGCCATGAAAAGAACATGGTGCAGCCAACTGCAGGTGGTGGCTCACATCGGTACAAATGATGTGCGTCACTGTGAATCGGAAGAGATTCTCCTGGTTTCAAACGGCTAACAGAAGTGCCGCCTGTCTTGCTTGCGAGATGAAAGCAGAGCTCACCGTTTGCAGCATAGTTGACAGGACCTATTGCGGGCCTTTGATACAGAGCCCAGTGGAGGGTCTGAATCAGAGCCTCAGACGGTTATGCGACCGTGTACGCTGCAGATTCCTCGACTTGCGCCATAGGGTGGTGGGGTTTCGGGTTCCGCTGAATAGGTCAGGAGTCCACTACATGCAGGAGGCGGCTACACGGGTAGCAGGGGCTGTGTGGCATGGACTGGACGGTTTGTTTTGGTTAGAGGGTCTCGGGGAAATACAAAAAGGGCTTCAGTCCCAAAGGGTGAAGGTCGAATGTAGGAATAACGTAGATACAGGAGCCATCGGCATAACAGTTGTAAATTGTCGTAGCTGAGTTGAAAAAGTGCCAGAGCTCCAAGTGCTAATAGAAAGCACTGATGCTCTACTCGTTATAGACACTGAAAGCTGCTAAATCCGCAGATAAGTTCAGCCGAAATTTTTGCGAAGAACCGAACGGTTTTCCGAAAGGATAGGCTAAACACAGTTGGTGGTGGCGTGTTTGTTGCTGTTAGAAGTAGCTTATCTTGTAGTGAAATTGAAGCAGATAGTTCCTGTGAGTTAGTATGGGCAGAGGTCATTCTTGACAACCGGAATAAAATAATAATTTAATCTTTTTACCGGTCTTCCAAATCAGATGTTGCAGTTGCTGAAAGGTTCAAAGAAACTTGAGTTTAATTTCAAACACGTCAGCCGGCCGGTATGGCCGTGCGGTTCTAGGCGCTTCAGTCTGGAACCGCGTGACCGTTACGGTCGCAGGTTCGACTCCTGCCTCGGGCATGGATGTGTGTGATGTCCTTAGGTTAGTTAGGTTTAAGTAGTTCTAAGTTCTAGGCGACTGATGACCACAGATGTTAAGTCCCATAGTGCTCAGAGCCATTTGAACCATTTTTTTTCAAACACGTCGCCGACTCATACAATTCTAATTGGTGGTGACTTTAATTTACTCTCTATATCTTGGCGAAGATGCATGTTTAAATCCGGAGGTACGCATAAAATATCATCCATAATCTTGCTAAACGCATTCTCTGAAAATTGTTTTCGAGCAGTTAGTTCATAAGCCCACGCGAATAATAAACGGTTGTGAAAACACACTTGACGTCTTAGCAACAAATAATCCTGAGCTAATAACAAGCATCAAAACGGATACAGGTATTAGTGAACACTGGGTTGTCTTAGCGAGACTGAATATTGTAACCTCCAAATCCTCCAAAAATAAAAGAAAAATATTCCTATTTTTTTAAGAAAAAGCAGATAAAAATTCACTTGACGGCTTCCTGAGCGACAATCGCCACTTCTTCCAAATTAACACTGTAAGTGTAGACCATGCGTGGCTTGAATTCAAAGACATAGTATCGATAGCAACTGAGAGATTTATACCAAATAAATTAACAAACGATGGAACTGACCTCCGTTAGTACACAAAATGGGTCAGAACACTGTTGCAGAAACAACGAGAAAAGCATGCCAAATTTAACCGAACGCAAAATCTCAAGATTGACAATCTTTTACAGATGCTCGAAATTTAGCTCAGACATCAATGCGAAATGCTTATAATAGTTTCCGCAACGAAACTTTACCTCGAAACCTGGCAGAAAATCCAAAGACATTCTGGTCGTATGTAAAGTATGCAAGCAGCAAGACACAGTGAATGCCTTCTCTGCGCGATAGCAATGGAAATACTATCGATGACAATGCTGCGAATGCAGAATTACTAAACACAGTCTTAGAAATTCCTTCATGAGAGATGCAATAGCTGCGTACTTAACAATCATATACAACAGCTTACTCGATGAAAGATCCGTACCCAAAGACTATAAATTTGCACAGATCACACCAATGTTCAAGAAATGTAGTATGAGTAATTCACTTAATTACAGGCCCATATCATCAATGTCCATATGCAGCAGGATTTTGGAACATACTGTATATTGTGTTCAAACATGATAAATTACCTCGAAGAGAACGGTCTATTGACACACAGTCCAATCGATTTAGAAAACGTCGTTCTTGTGAAACACAACTAGCTCTTTACACACACGAAGTATTGAGTGCTATTGACAAGAAATTTGAAATTGATTCCATATTTATAGCTTTCCAAAAGACTTTTGACACTGTACCCGACGAGCGGCTTGTAGGGAGATTGCGTGCTTATGGAATATCGTCTCAGTTATGTGACTAGATTCGTGATTTCCTATCAGAGAGGTCACAGTTCCTAGTAACTGACGGAAAGCCATCGAGTAAAACAGAAGTGATTTCTGGCGTTCCCCAAGATAGAGTTATAGGCCCTCTGCTGTTCCTTATCTATATAAACGATTTGGGAGACAATCTGAGCAGCCGTCTTAGGTTGTTTGTAGATGATGATGTCGTTTCTCGACTAGTAAACTCATCAGAAGATCAAAACAAATTGCAAAACGATTTAGAAACGATATCGAAATGGTGCGAAAATTGGCATTTACCCTAAATAATGAAAAGTGTGAGGTCATCCACATGAGTGCTAAAAGAAATCTGTTAAACTTCGGTTACACGATAAATCAGTCTAATCTAAAGGTCGTAAATTCAACTAAATACCTAGGAACTACAATTAAGAACGATTTAAATTGGAAAGAACACACAGAAAATTTTGTGGGGAAGGCAAACCAAAGACTGCGTTTTACTGGCCGAACACTTAGAAAATGTAATAGATTTACTAAAGAGACTGCCTACACTACGCTTGTCCGTCCTCTTTTGGAATACTGTTGCGCGGTTGGGGATCCTTATCAGATACGATCAGTGAAGTACATCGAGAAAGTTCAAAGAAAGGCAGCACGTGTTGTTTCATCGCGAAATAGGGGAAAGAATGTCACCGGGCGCCATTAAAAGAAAGGCGTTTTTCGTTGCGGCGGCATCTTCTCACGAAATTTCAGTTACCAACTTTCTCCTCCGAATGCGAAAATATTTTGTTGACGCCGATCTGCGTAGGGAGAAAAGATCATCATAATAAAATAAGGGAAATCTGAGCTCGCACGGAAAGATATAGGTCATCGTTTTTTCGGCACGCTGTTCAAGAGTGGAATGGGAAAAATGGAAATGAGCATGTGGCGTCAGTGGCCGATAGGTCCCAGGCGATAAGTTCGGCTGTCAAGTGCAAGTCTTCTTGAGTGCAACGCCACATTGGGGACTTCCGTGTCGACAGTGAGGATGAAATGATGATGAGGCCAGCACAACATCCAGTCCCTGAGGGGAGAAAATCTCCCGCTCCAGCCGGGAATCGAACCCAGTCCCCCGTGCGTGGCATGCCAACGCGCTTACCATTCAGCTAACGGGGCGGACGAGAGTGGAATAATAGAGAATTACTGTGATGGAGGTTCGATGAACCGTCTGGTAGGCACTTAAGCTTGATTTGCAGAGTATCCATGAAGATGTAGAGGTACATCAAGCATGAAGGGATGCAGGGAGTTCGCAGCTGTCAGCGTGTCTTTCATTACTACCACAAGTCCCATGCAAGGGCAGGATAATATCTCTCATAACCTAATCCTGCTCCCGCTAGCTTGTGTTCGTGGCGCGCTGCACGTTTCGAGTTGCCGTTCACCTCGATGATGGCGTTTGTGGAGATGACCTGCGACCTGGTGTAGCAAAAATGTTATTCACCCGAAAAGCCGACACGTTCCCATTAATTGACGGTCGAATCCCGATGGTCCCGTGCCCACTGCAATCGTAATTGACGACGTCGTTGGATCAACATGTGAAAAAGTATGGGTGGTCTGCTGCGGAGATCCATGTTTAAGAATGTACGATGAAAGGAGTGCACCAGCATTGCGCTCTTTCGGCTAAGATGCCACATATCTATCCTACTATACAGAGCAGACAAGCCTCCGACCCTAAGTTCCATTAGCGCGTAGTGGAAGTTCGCTGTCCTCCTACCTCTTTCTGTAGATACTCACGACAGTAGAACGTGAACATTTGTCCAGCTTCGCGTTTTTCAAGATATCGTTCACAGGCTCTCCATAATAATATTCTGCCCTTTGTCGAAGTCTCTTATCTCAATAGATCTCCCCAATTGCAGCGCATACCTTCGCTAGGGTGACCCCCGTCCGTGTCTGCTCCGCTTACATACTTTGGTTACCGCGTCACATGCCCGCAAGGCCACCAGGCGGCATCCAACGTCGCGGTGGACGGTGGTCACAATATTTTGGCTTATCAGTGTGTCTTGCTGATATGCATCGCTGATCTGAGATTTTGCGAATTTACAAATTTTCCGTTGGGCGTAAGGTATATGCGAACACCTCATATTTGGGCTCCCTAGACACCCATAAACGTTACAGCCACATTCCATGCGAGATTAAGCCCTAAATGAGGGGTACGATCACAGTCATGTCCTTTCTTATTCACACAATAAAAAAAGCTTGAATTAATTCTCGAACGCAAACTAATCAGACACTTCCATTTGCTCACCATCCAACAAAAAGCTCACAACAGACCAAAATTTGCTAACCATCCAACAAAAAACTCACAACAGCGCAAAATTTGCTAACCATCCAACAAAAAGATCATAACCGACCAAAATTACTACAACTACTAACAGGCCACACATAGGGCTCATGTACTCATCTCCTACCACCATCCACCTACAGATGCCTTATCCGACCCATCCCTACCTTCAACAGCGTAGCGTCGGCCAGTGTGGCCGAGCGGTTCTAGGCGCTTCAGTCTGGAACCGCGCGACCGATACGGGCGCAGGTTCGAGTCCTGCCTCGAGCATGGATGTGTGTGCTGTCGTTAGATTAGTTAGGTTTAAGTTGTACTTAAGTTCTAGGGGACTGATGAACTCAGATGTTAAGTCCCATAGTGCTCAGAGCCATTTGAACCATTTTGAACAGCGCAGCTTGGATCTCTTCCCCGCCAAAATTATACTACTCGTTCCAAATCTTGGAACGCCATGCACTCTGCCTCGTCCCACAAATCCGTCTTCTCTCTCACCAATTGATTAACTTCCCCCCTCGCCTCAAATTTCTTGAGCCTATCGCAAATCCTATACATCTCGTAAATTAGGAGCCTAAAACTGCATTGTCCGCAGCTCGTGGTCGTGCGGTAGCGTTCTCGCTTCCCACGCCCGGGTTCCCTGGTTCGATTCCCGGCGGGGTCAGGGATTTTCTCTGCCTCGTGATGACTGGGTGTTGTGTGATGTCATTAGGTTAGTTAGGTTTAAGTAGTTCTAAGTTCTAGGGGACTGATGACCATAGATGTCAAGTCCCATAGTGCTCAGAGCCTAAAACTGCATTGTCTCCCCAACCCTCTCCAATCCGCAGCTTCTGCCGCTTCAGACAACACACTTGTTTAAATTCTCTGACGCCTCTGGGCTACGTGGCTACATTCTCCACAAAAAGGACGACATTAGTGGAGAGAGAGCTAACGGAGGAGTGACTAATTTCGTAAATAACACTTACCACTCCTCTCTTCTACAAGCAGTCGCTGTATCATTACGTCACAGGTTGACAATATGTTCACTATGTCTGCCCCATGTGGTGTGTTAGACGAAGAGGCACTCAGTGAACTCCTTACTCAGTTTCCACAACCCTTCCTCTCCTGTGGTGATTTTAACACTCGCAGTGTGTTTTGGGATTCTACGTCCACCAACTCTAGGAGTTGAGCAATTGAGAGCCTTCTTCTCCTGTCCTCACGTGCATGTCTATTGAACATGGGGCAGAAAATGCACTTTACTACTGCAACAGGTTCGCTCACTGCTGTCGCTCTCTCTGTATAGTGCCCGGCCCTCGCGCGCACTGCTGAATGGGAAGTGGTCGATGAACTGCACTCAAATGACTAAATTCATATTCGATATCGAGTGGTGCCTAAAGAAAGCTGCCACGTCGGAGGCTCAGTAGGGCAGACTGGACGCTTTACAGCTAACTTGCTGTGTTTGAATACCGTGACAACGTCCAGGAATAGGTGGATTATATGACGAAAATGATCCACCACGCCGCTGCAGCATCCACTCCGCAGTCTTCAGACCTGATGCGATTACAACCAGACGGACGTTTCTGCGTAAGTTCAAGTGCCTATCGACTGCAGACAACCTCGCAATCTTTCAGGTGCGTGGTCGGAATGTTGTCGCATTGTTAGAGACACTAGAAAGAGATCGTGGCAACAGTTCCTGACCACCATAAACCGATCCAATAAAAGTACAGTCGTTTAGGAGAGCACCAGGAGGGTTTTTAGGGGAGGAGGGAGGTACCCAGTGGTTGGCGTAATGGGGTATGGAAGTCTCCAGACCAACCCTCGAGACGCCGCCCAGAGTATGGCGGGCTATTCTGCGACATTCACTGCCACTGCCAATCAGGATTCAACTTTCCGACGCTACAGGGTGGATGCTGAGAAGGGCAGTTGGGATTTCAGTTCCACCACTGATGACGAATACAACTGCCCCTTCTCCATTTAGGACGTGGATTCTGCGTCATCTGCAGCTCATGACCGTTATGTGGTCATAATAGGGTCCACATTAGTATTTCACGGCACCTAACAGGGCGGAACTAAGAAATCCTCCGCGCCCCTCTTAACCTCATTTGCTTCACCTTTAATAACCTGATCCTCTTGGGAGTGGCAGTATAACAGGCTTTCCTGGGCCGGCATCACCTCTTGGGTACACTTTTTGACATCGAGAAGGCCTACGAAACTATTTTGAGGCATACTGTTGTCGAGGAGCTCCATGAATGGAATTTTCAAGGATTATTCCTATCTTTATCCGGTGTTTCTTCTCATCAAGCTTTTTTAGATATCGAATCGGTGACGTTCTCGCTAATCACTTTGAGCTGGAAGCAGGAGAACGATGTCCCTCAAGGTAGTGTGTGAAGAGTGACCGTCTTTGCGGTAGCTATTAATAGTATCACATCAGCCGTTAATGTCCTGTCCCATGTTCTTTGTTTGTTGACGACTTCACTAACTTTTGTTCCTCCTTCAGCCTTACCTCAACTACTCAGTTTCAGGTGACTCCTTGACGGTAGGTGGAACAGGCGGAAAAGAGGGATTTTAATTGCCCCACCGAGAAGTCTTTGTGTTATTTTTAAACGTTCAAATCCTGTTTTCAACTTTCCTGAGTTGCAGACGGTGTACACAGTTCTTAATTTTAACGACAGGTGAGGCTTCTGAGCTTCGCCATTGACTCTAAACTTAGATGGCTGCCACTCCTTATGGACCTGAAAAGGCCGTCTCTGAAATCATCCAGTATTTTGAAATGTCTTAGTCGCAATTCATGGGTAGCAAAAAATGGTTCAAATGGCTCTGAGCACTATGTGACTTAGCTTCTGAGGTCATCAGTCCCCTAGAACTTAGAACTACTTAAACCTAACTAACCTAAGGACATCACACACATCCATGCCTGAGGCAGGATTCCAACCTGCGACCGTAGCGGTCGCGCGGTTCCAGACTGAAGCGCCTAGAACCTCTCGGCCACTCCGGCCGGCCATGGGTAGCAGACCAAATACGTCTGCTCCACTTTTACGGGGCCTTCGTGCGATCACAGTTTGATTGTGGGTGCACGGTGTATGGGCCTGCACGACCCTATTATTTAGATATGTGTGACGTGATGCACCCTGAAGGAATTCGGTTGGTCATTTGGGCCTTCGGAACCAGCCCTATGCCGAGTATTCGCGCTGAGGCTAGTGAGCCACCACTTCACACCATGCGACGACTCCACATAGTGTGACACACCTATAAAACACTGTCCACGTCATACACACCTGTACATCGTACTGCTGCTTGCCCCCAATGGAAAGCAATGACGTTGCAATGAAATCCAGGCCATTAGCTGCTTACAGGCGTTAATAAATGTCAACGGTGACAGTTGAAAATGTGTGCCCCTACCGGGACTCGAAGCCAGGATCTCCTGCTTGTATGGTAGACGCTCTATCCGACTGAGCCATCTAGGACATAGAGGATAATGCGACTGCAGGGATTTACCTCTATCACGCTCCCCGCGAGATCCACATTTCCAACTTACTGCCCACACACTACATTTGTAGTGCCCCTGCCCACTATACTCATTACTCGCTGCATTAAGTCTACCGATTCCCGTAAGAGTTTGAGCAATGTGAGTGCATCCGCACTGAAGAAGACCATTGACCGGTAAGCCTTATCTGTATGAAGATGGTATCTGTTCTTTCGAACATGTCCGAAAGAACATCTGTATGAAGATGGTATCTGTTCCTTCGAACATGTCCGAAAGAACAGATACCATCTTCATACCAATGGAAAGGCTTTATCACAATCGACAACGAGCGACGATGCCCTACGTCATTCGCACGAAAGATTGCCTTTTAGAGAAGAATGTGGCTTCGTCTTAAAGTTTTACATCAAGGGTGGAGCAGATCTATACCTTGGCTCTTACAGAGCCCCCAGATTACACTCCACATTTTACGTTTAAATCTCTGTTTCTTAATTCTCTATATAGGCATGACACTTCTAAAGTTGTGTACGCTGATGGCTCCGAACGATAGGATCCCTTGGCTGTGTCCGCAGCTCGTGCTCTAGTGGCTAGCGTTGCTGCCCCTGGATCACGGGGTCCTGGGTTCGATTCCCAGCCGGGTTGGGGATTTTCTCAGTCGAGCTCTCGCAGCCGAGCGAAGCAGGCGTGCAATGTGTGCTTTCCGCCAGCAGCGCGGGCCCGCGCGCCTTGTTTACTTCTTTCGGCCGACACTACGTGACGCCGTAGCGCTACAAGATCATGGCAAACCAATACAGAAAATCAACCTTGAAATTCACCTTTCGGAACGACTTTACCAGACCAAAAGCGCCCGAAGTCGGATGCTTTTTAAAAGAGGAAGCCAAGATCCCGGCTGCCGACACTGTCGGCATCCACTTTTAGATTGTCAGTAGCACGGTTTGTGTAAAACTCATAAACGAAGCTACATGCGCCAAGGTGCTTCGTGAGACGAAACAAGAGCTCCGTTTCTGCCACGCAGACGGAAATGTTGGCAACGTCGAGGTCGGCCATGTCGCACTGGGACTGCGAACTATCCGCATATTCGAACTACCATTTGAACTCCCTGCTGCAGACGTTGTGGCGGCGCTCCGCCCCTCCGGCACGGTACACGAGCACGTGGCTGAATACTGGACCCAGTTTAAGACGTATCCAGTGCTCAATGGCGTACACCAAGTGCGAATTGATCTCCAACGGCAGTGCGGTTCTAGGCGCTTCAGTCTGGAACGACACGTACCGTCTTACCTACAGTTAGGAGGGTGCTGGGCCATAGTTATTTACGATGGCCAAAAATGGCTCTGAGCACTATGGGACTTAACATCTGTGGTCATCAGTCCCCTAGAACTTAGAACTACTTAAACCTAAATAACCTAAGGACATCACACACATCCATGCCCGAGGCAGGATTCGAACCTGCAACCGTAGCGGTCGCGCGGTTCCAGATGTAGCGCCTAGAACCGCTCGGCCACTCCGGCCGACCTGCGTACTTCACCCCAAGGACCAAATCCTACACTATATGCCCTGTCCGGAACTTGCTGCGATGATCCAAGAACTTCACTTGTGCGACACATGGGAATAAGTCCACGGTAATCGCTCTGGCCACACTCATCTTACCAGTCATTCGGTCAGCCGACTAGATCGCATATATGCGTCGTAAGGCCTCACACAAGGAGTTGGGGCCGCCGAACTATGGTCTCAGGCCATAGTGCCTATATCTGCACTATACATCTCCTACCCCAACAAGTCTGGCGCAGCAATGGCTTTTGGAAGCTTAATACAACTCACCTCCAGGACCTGAATTGCCGTCGGTAAGTTGAAGCAACGTGGACTGACTGTGAACACCGTCACCCCGATACACCTCGACTCTGGAGTGGTGGCTCCTCTGTGCCAAACGGCGATCCGCAGGACACTTATGCAGTTTGGCAAATATGTGGCTGCGTGGCATCGGCAGATCCTAGATTTTTACTACGTGACACTCAGGGACCTCTATACCCCATTCACCGGGGAGACAGCATGACCAATTCAGAATCAACGCTCACATACTATCATTGACGAAGCGGCGAATAGAAGGTGCCATAGTCCGCTTGCGACGACACGACCGAACGACCGCAGAGGAACCCCTATGCACAACGTTGTGGCGGATATGCGCCGACATCGCCAACTCTTAATCACACAACTCAGGACACAAAACGGTCGCTCCTGTACGACCCAAGCAATCATAGTAAAGGCGGTGGTGGATCATTATTGTCATCTTTACCAGGATAGAACCGTAGATGACGAGGCCACTACAGAAGTGTTACAGCAGGTCACACGTACTATCGATGAGGCTACAGTGAATACACTCGAAGACGCCCTCGACAAAAGTGCGACCAGTAAGTCTCCTGGGCCTGATGGATAGCCCATCGAATTCTACCGGACCTTCGGTGCCATCATGATGTCTGCTGGGTTCTAATGTTTCGCGAACTTATGTTCCCAGACGGTGTTGTGCGGCCAACGTTTTTAGAAGGACTTCTCATACCGCTACACAACATACGCCGCAGGGGGGAGAAGCCAACATACACATGGCCACCGGTGACTGAGGGGGCTTACGAGGGTAATACCAAAAGTAAGGTTTCTAATTTTTTTATAAGTACCTAGACCTGTTCATTTCTACAATGGTTTACATCAGTTTACAGCTTGAACATTTAGCTGTTTTTCGACATAATCACCATTTCTGTCGATCCATTTTTGTAGACGCTGTGGCAGTTTTTGTATGCCCATGTCATACCAGCTCGCCGCCATGCTGTTCAGAAAGCTATGAACCTCTTCTTTCACCTCGTCGTCGGAGCTGAATCGCTGGGACCACAATTAACGTTACTGGGCAATTCAGAACCGGAGAAGAGGAAATTTGAGTAAGAGCGTGCACATTCTCCATGAGAACGCTCGCCTACATATCGCTCGGCAAACTGTTGCTCTCCTGCAACAGTTTCAGTGGAACATAATCACCCACCCACCCTATAGTCCTGACTTGGCGCCCAGCGACTATCACCTGTTCCCTAGGTTAAAAGAACATTTGGCCGGAAAGCGATTCAGCTCCGACGACGAGGTGAAAGAAGAGGTTCATAACTTTCTGAACAGCATGGCTGCGAGCTGGTATGACATGGGCATACCAAAACTGCCATAGCGTCTTCAAAAATGCATCGACAGAAACGGTAATTATGTCGAAATACAGCTAAATGTTCAAACTGTAAACTGATGTAAACCACTGTAGAAATAAACAGGTCTATGTACTTATAAAAAATAGGAGACCTTACCTTTGGGATTACCCTCGTAATAGCGATCGCCTTTGCGTGCCGTCTGAGAGCGGCGATCGTTTCCATCGACTTCAATCGCGCCTTTGATAGAGTGCACCATAACTACCTCCTACGAGTGATGGACCGTATGGGATTTCCCCCGTCCCTCATTGACACCCTCGGGCGTCTTTGGACCGCAGCCAGCTCACACGTCCAGGCCAATGGAAGGGCGGTAGGACCAGTACCCATTAAGACGTCTCTGCGATAAGCTTGTCCACTTTCTACCTACCGTTATGCAGTCGCACTCGAGCCACTCCTCGGAGGCCTTAACCACAGGCTATCAGGCATCACGCTGCGGGACGTCACCTTTCGCTATAGGGCATACGCTGACGACCTGCTGCTGCTGGTTCGTTCCAATTATGAAGTTCAAAGCGTACTAACATGGATCGAGCGATATGGACAGGCCGCAGGCAGTCTTCTGAACATCAACAAGTCAGCGGCGTTGGATACTGGACGTGGTCTCGGACCGGAAGTCCTCGCTCCCGTCCCTCCAGTTTCTGATCTGCGATATTTGGGAATCACGTTCACGAAGAATGTACGCAAAACAGCTGCAGCAAACTATCGACGGTTACTAGAGATAATATGCGCGATGGAGCGCCAGTAACTGCTCCGACTCTTGAATTCAACTACAATGTGCTGAATACTTGAACCTCCACGTGGCATCAAAATCCAACTATGTGGCACAAGTCCTCCAACTACCGATGCAGATAGGTCGCCGGCTTCAGGCGGCGTTCAGTTACTACATTTCCGCAGGTCGTATATTTAAAGTACGATACGACACTCTTACCCTCCCAGTGCACAATGGGGGAGGGGGGCTGGAATTGGTCAACGTCAGGGCAAGAGCAGCTGCTCTTTACATGAGCAACATGTGGAAACGATGGAAAAGTCAACATCCTTCTCTCACGGGTCGTTTACTATAGGTTCTGATGCCAGTCTCTCCCGTCCCGCCGGTGTTGGTTGTGCACGTCGCCCCACAGCTCTCCCATGTGTCGACCTTCATTTTTGAATACAGCTCCAACCCCCCCCCCCCCCCCCCCCGCCACACGTCCACCAAAGGCGAAAGATTTTTATACCAACATTCTGCGGGTTGTTCCACATAACGTGGAACCCAAGTACCCTACGGTTCATTGGTCAAGAGTGTGGAAAACGATACACCACAACTTTCTGCCGACCACAAAAAATGGTTCAAATGGCTCTGAGCACTATGGGACTCAACATCTGAGGTCATCAGTCCTCTAGAACTTAGAACTACTTAAACCTAACTAACCTAAGGACATCACACACATCCATGCCCAAGGCAGGATTTGAACCTGCGACCGCAGCGGTCGCGCGGTGCCAGACTGTAGCGCCTAGAACCGCTCGGCTACTCCGGCCGGCTGCCGATCACAGTGCGTTCGAAGTGGTATCAGATCGCCAACAGAAAATATGCGACACGACAGCGGCTTCACCCTATTCGACTAACAGACTCCCCATATTGCCCAGATTTTCACCTCTTATACAACGATGAGCATCGTTTTACATGCGTGTCGTCGTCCGGAGTTTGTTACCTCCAGGTCACGCCTGATGTGATTGACCCTCAGACCCTCCTCTGTCCTGATGAATCTTACTTTCACGCAGCAAAATATCATGCGCTTACATGGTTCAAAGAACTTACCGTCGCCTATATCTTTAGCGACGGAGAGAAAGAGCAACTTGATAACTGGTGGTTTCTACACAATGCTCGCGAGATACCTTACGCTCTTCAGAAATTTTTTACGCAGTGTTTCCGTTAACCTCCGCCTCCTTCCCCCCCCCCCCCCCCTCCCCACCTTCCCACTAAGTTGGGGAGTGCCAAGCTGCGGTTAATGTTCTGCGCCACATCACACTTACGGCTGAACGCCCTGCTTTGTCAGCAATGCGAGAATAACGAAACAGGCTAATTCATGGATTGCTATTTTTGCTTGAGGCACTAGCGAAGCAGAATGCCTCCGCAGCAGATACCCTTCAAAGGCGCTGTTGAAGATTCCGGTTACGTTCATTGAAGAACTTTTTTGCTGGAATTGCATTGTTATTGTTGTTGTGGTCTTCAGTCCTGAGACTGGTTTGATGCAGCTCTCCATGCTAAACTATCCTGTGCAAGCTCCTTCATCTCCCAGTACCCACTGCAACCTACATCCTTCTGAATCTGCTTAGTGTATTCATCTCTTGGTCTCCCTCTACGATTTTTACCCTCCACGCTGCCCTCCAATGCTAAATTTGTGATCCCTTGATGCCTCAGAACATGTCCTACCAACCGATCCCTTCTTCTAGTCAAGTTGTGCCACAAACTTCTCTTCTCCCCAAACCTATTCAATACCTCTTCATTAGTTATGTGATCTACCCACCTAATCTTCAACATTCTTCTGTAGCACCACATTTCGAAAGCTTCTATTCTCTTCTTGTCCAAACTATTTATTGTCCATGTTTCACTTCCATACATGGCTACACTCCATACAAATACTTTCAGAAACGACTTCCTGACACTTAAATCTATACTCGATGTTAACAAATTTCTCTTCTTCAGAAACGCTTTCCTTGCCATTGCCAGTCTACATTTTATATCCTCTCTACTTCGACCACCATCAATTATTTTGCTCCCCAAATAGCAAAACTCCTTTACTACTTTAAGTGTCTCATTTCCTAATCTAATTCCCTCAGCATCACCTGACTTAATTCGACTACATTCTATTATCCTCATTTTGCTTTCGTTGATGTTCATCTTATATCCTCCTTTCAAGACACTGTCCATTCCATTCAACTACTCTTCCAAGTCCTATGCTGTCTCTGACAGAATTACAATGTCATCGGCGAACCTCAAAGTTTTTATTTCTTCTCCCTGGATTTTAATACCTAATCCAAATTTTTCTTTTGTTTCCTTTACTGCTTGCTCAATATACAGATTGAATAACATCGGGGAGAGGCTACAACCCTGTCTCACTCCCTTTCCAACCACTGCTTCCCTTGCATGCCCCTCGACTCTTATTAGTGTCATCTGGTTTCTGTACAAGTTGTAAATAGCCTTTCGCTCCCTGTATTTTACCCCTGCCACCTTTATAATTTGAAAGAGAGTATTCCAGTCAACACTGTCAAAAGCTTTCTCTAAGTCTACAAATGCTAGAAACGTAGGTTTGCCTTTCCTTAATCTTTCTTCTAAGATAAGTCGTAAGGTCAGTATTGCCTCACGTGTTCCAACATTTCTACGGAGTCAAAACTGATCTTCCCCGAGGTCAGCTTCTACCAGTTTTTCCATTCGTCTGTAAATAATTCGTGTTAGTATTTTGCAGCTGTGACTTATTAAACTGATAGTTCGGTAATTTTCACATCTGTCAACACCTGCTTTCTTTGGGATTGGAATTATTATATTCTTCTTGAAGTCTGAGGATATATTTCGCCTGTCTCGTACATCTTGCTCACCAGATGGTAGAGTTTTGTCAGGACTGGCTCTCCCAAGGCCGTCAGTAGTTCTAATGGAATGTTGTCTACTCCTGGGGCCTTGTTTCGACTCAGGTCTTTCAGTGCTCTGTCAAACTCTTCACGCAGTATCGTATCTCCCATTTCATCTTCATCTACATCCTCTTGCATTTCCATAATATTGTCCTCAAGTACATCGCTCTTGTATAGACCCTCTATATGCTCCTCCCACCTTTCTGCTTTCCCCTCTTTGCTTAGAACTGGGTTTCCATCTGAGCTCTTGATATTCATACAAGTGCCTCTCTTTTCTCCAAATGTCTCTTTAATTTTCCTGTATGCTGCATCTATCTTACCCCTAGTGAGATAAGCCTCCACATCCTTACATTTGTCCTCTAGCCATTCCTGCTTAGCCATTTTGCACTTCCTGTCGATCTCATTTTTGAGACGTTTGTATTCCTTTTTGCCTGCTTCATTTACTGCATTTTTATATTTTTTCCTTTCATAAATTAAATTCAATATTTCTTCTGTTACCCAAGGATTTCTACTAGCCCTCATCTTTTTACCTACTTGATCCTCTGCTGCCGTCACTACTTCATCCCTCAGAGCTACCCATTCGTCTTCTACTGTATTTATTTCCCCCATTCCAGTCAATTGTTCCCTTATGCTCTCCCTGAAACTCTGTACAACCTCTGGTTTAGTCAGTTTATCCAGGTCCCTTCTCCTTAAATTCCCAGTATTTTGCAATTTCTTCAGTTTTAATCTACAGTTCATAACCAATAGATTGTGGTCAGAGTCCACATCTGCCCCTGGAAATGCCCTACAATTTAAAACCTGGTTCCTAAATCTCTGTCTTACCATTACAAAATCTATCTGATACCTTTTAGTATCTCCAGGATTCTTCCATGTATACAATCTTCTTTTATGATTCTTGAACCACGTGTTAGCTATGATTAAGTTATGCTCTGTGCAAAATTCTAACAGATGTTTTCTTCTTTCATTTCTTAGCCCCAATCTATATTCACCTACTATGTTTCCTTCTCTCCCTTTTCCTACTGTCGAATTCCAGTCACCCATGAATATTAAATTTTCGTCTCCCTTCACTACCTGAATAATTTCTTTTATCTCATCATACATTTCTTCAATTTCTTTGTCATCTGCAGAGCTAGTTGGCATATAAACTTGTACTACTGTAGTTGGCATGGGCTTCGTGTCTCTCTTGGCCACTATAATACGTTCGCTATGTTGTTTGTAATAGCGTACCCGCACTCCTATTTTTTTATTCATTATTAAACCTACTCCTGCATTACCCGTATTTGATTTTGCATTTATAACCCTGTATTCACCTGACCATAAGTCTTTTTCCTCCTGCCGCCGAACTTCACTAATTCCCACTATATCTAACTTTAACCTATCCATTTCCCTTTTTTTAGTTTGCATTAGTGATTTACATTTTTATTTATTTTTTGTTTATTCTTTGAATGTTACTTTTGTAGTTGTTACATTCAGTTTCTAGAATTATCATTTGTACCCATTTCCTAAATGTAATCATGTAAATAAATAAATAAATATATAGAAAAAATGTGTAGCGCAGTTGGTAACGTATGGAATGAAAACCAAAGGCCATCATTCCTGCGTTTGTTCAAATCCCAAAATAACAATTTTTTTTCTCGTTCACTAAAACGGTGTCCTGGGTTCGATTCCCAGCTGGGTTGGGTATTTTCTCTGCCCGGGGACTGGGTGTTTGTGTTGTCCTCATCATTTCATCATCATCATCATTCGTGACAGTGGCTAGATAGGGCTGCGTAAAAAACTGGAGTGTGAAAAAATTGGGACTTTGTACGGGCGGTGATGACCGCGCAGTTGAGCGCACCACACACAAAAAGCGTCATCTCTTGGCTGTTCAGTAGTGTTCTCCGACCGTGTCTTCCGGATTCGCCCTCCCCGTGAATGTCCTGTATTCACTGCAAAGCTCCATGCGATCCTAAAGACACTGGAGCAGATGGGCGTCTTCAGGCCAAAAATTTTCTCACCTTCTCTGATTATCTTGGTGCCCTACAGTTCTTGCAGCACATGTACCCAGCAGAGAAATTGGTCCAACTGATACGCGACCAACTACACTTACTTCAATGAAAGGGGAAGTAGGTATCGCTCTGCTGGGTACCAGGGTATGTGACGATTTGGGGAAATGAACGATCAGTCTGAGCTGCTGATGAGGCCTGCAGGGAGAGTGACGTGACGCAATGTGCCTTTCACCTGCAGGATGTCATTTCACTGTTGCGTCAGAGATCCATGCGGTTGTGGGAGGAGGAGTGTTTGACAGTGAGGGACAATGAAGCCAGCTATCCGGCCGTGCCGTACTTCATTCCTGTCACTCAGGCAGCTGAAGTAACTATGACCTGCCTCCGAATTGGGCGCTGTCCCGTAACACATGGCTTCCTCCTCCGGTGAGAGGATCCCGCCGTGGTTGATGCCTGTGGTGTGCAAATCACTGTGCGTCACATTTTTTACTCGCTGCATTTTATTTATATATTGTAGTGAGAGTGCACAGGTTAATTTCGGTGGTGATCTGTCCTCTGTTTTGGGTGATGCCGAGAACAGATGGTGAAGGATTTAAAGTTTTGTATAGAGCTTCGGCTTCAGCCTAAGCTTTTAGACTGGAGACTTTAGTGTGCTTTTCTGTATTTGGCCAACCAAAGCTATATGCTATGATCATTTACTTTTATCCTTTGCCTTTCCCTTTTTACTGTCTGTTTCTCTTATGCTACGTACGTGATTTTCGTCGTTTTGTGTGTGTGTGTGTGTATGTGTGTACTTAGGGATTTATTTCTGTTTTTCCTTGTAGTTACAGTTTTAATCATTTTGCACCCTTTCACCGCCTTTGACTCTGTACAGTTTAGAACGGGTGCAAAAGACCTTGTTGTCGTGTGCCGACACCACTATATCATCGACATCATCATGATCATCACAAAGTTCACCTTTACAGTTCAGAGAAACCTGTTGTGTATGGGCTTCCGAAGGTGGAATGTGATACCTCCGACTACATCAACGACGGCTAATAAACTTAAAACATTTATACTTGCTCGATAGTGTCTCAAACGGTTTACAATCGATTGGGAACGGGTAACATTTACCGATGTGTTATATTATCAGATCCATAGGGTGCCAGATATAGTGAGTCTGACGAGGAACGTGGGAACTCTGTAACTGCTATTATAAGAGCACACAAAAACGTTAGAAGTTTGAGATTTAATGTATTGTCGATGAGGACATCAGCGGCGAAGCACTAGCTTGGATTGGCAAATTTTTATGAAAAGGGATATATGATGGCATTGCTCAATACATAATTCCGTAAATCGCCGGAAATGGTTTACGAGAGTTACTGAGAACTTAAATGAGGATGTCAGCATCATCTCCTTGAACACGGATCCACTGTCTCAACTATTAGACTATATTGCTAGATGTGAAGAGAACCAGAAATTTGAAAACAAGTCAAGAACTTAAACTATCCAATCGAAGGTATCTGGACATCCCCGTAAAATGCCGAATTGACCATTATATGTCGCAAGAGACGAATTCATCAGCATTAAAGGCGGAGAGTATTATGTTGTCAGTGGAGAAGCAGTTAACAGCAGAATGGTTCCGTCAGGAGAGCTTCGAATGTGCTGTAGCAAACACTGAAGTACGGTTCAAATGGCTATGAGCACTATGCGACTTAACTTCTGAGGTCATCAGTCGCCTAGAATTTAGAACTAATTAAACCTAACTGACCTAAGGACATCACTCACATCCATGCCCGAGGCAGGATTCGAACCTGCGACCGTAGCAGTCGCTCGATTCCAGACTGTAGAGCCTAGAACCGCACGGCCACTCCGGCCGGTCCTGAAGTACGGAAGAGGTGGTTTTACGAAATGAGTGTTTTTCGTGGGTAGGGTATGGTCTCTTAATTATGATTAAGAAAATGTTAAACGCGGAAGGATACGAACACATTTCACAGCATTCTGTGCTGCATACAGTACAGGAACAGTTCGGAGCCGATGATTGATTGTATTAGCATGACATTGCACCCTATTATAAAGCAGCATCTGCGACGCTGAGGCAATGATTTTTGGTCAATAACATTAAAGAAACGCATTCGTCTGCTCAAGAGTTGCCAGATGAACCCAGTACACCTTTGAAATCAGTAAGAACATTGACTTCCCTCCAGACCCTGGCGTCCAACATCACTACCATCTCTGGTTTCGGTTCTTGAGGAAGAGTGGACTGCCATTCCTCCACAGACATTCAGATACTTCATGGAATGTGCCCTCAGCAGAGTTTAAGCCATCATAAAGCCGAATCAAGACCCAAACAATTTTTTTACTTCCTGTCGCAAGACACATATTCTCGGGATCTTGAATCTGGGAAAGTTTCCCTTTCGGATAAATTTTTTCATTAACGAGATAGTCCAAGAAACGTCCAAGATATCTCAAAATCCAAAGCTTCTGACAGATAGTTTACCGAATCATGACGTCATACCAAGGTCATGCGGTCACTGTGAGCTTTCCACCTACAGCTCTTCAGTCTGGAACCGCGCGACCGCTACGGTCGCAGGTTCGAATCCTGCCTCGGTCATGGATGTGTGTGATGTCCGTAGGTTAGTTAGGTTTAAGTAGTTCTAAGTTCTAGGGGACTGATGACCTCACATATTAAGTCCCATAGTGCTCAGAGCCATTTGAACAATTTTTTTTTCACCTACAAATGCACAAGCGGAATAAACAAATGCATTTATTTTAAGCACGAATGTATTTTTAGAAAAATATTTTTGTTCTTAGAAATTATACTAGCACCAGTTGGAAACAACTTAAAAACTTTGACATCATCGATGTTCCGACATCTCAACGGGTCATGCAGAATTTCGCTATTCGTCTGCGCCATCATCGCCATTGATGGCAGGCATACCGAATATGTCATAACCTAAATCCGAATACCTATAGTGACGTTTACATGTTGAGTAAAGTGTGTGCACAACGTAGTCTCTAATTAATTTATGTTTTCTTTTCGCCCTGTATATATCCTAAATACGGACCTGTCTACATACATCTCTCGAAATGACCACGAGAGGAAAACCAGAAAAACCAGAGCTCACATGGGTGCTACCCGGCGGTCTTTCCCACGCACCATTTTCGAATAGACAGCCAAGTCAAAGTAAAAGTAGATTCATACGCATGTCGTGAACGCAGGGGAGCAGATACAAGAATCCCGCATCGACGTTCTTAGCAACGTTCTAGTTGGGGTGATTTACCATTGCTTCCCTCCGATCTTTTTTGAAGTGTGAAGTGTGAATTTGTGTCGTGTGGATGACTGTGATGAGTGTGCGTACAGTGTAGTGTTGGGTTTCTGATGTTATGGATAAAGGGAAGGGAGAGGTTGAAACACGGTGCCGGCACGTAGCCTGCTTCTGTCGAATAGTACCAAACCGAGCTTATCGTCCACATCCAACGGCCGAATCACCATCAACAGTGCCACATTGTGAGATAGTGCAGACGCTACGGTCGCAGGTTCGAATCCTGCCTCGGGCATGGATGTGTGTGATGTCCTTAGATTAGTTAGGTTTAATTAGTTCTAAGTTCTAGGCGACTGATGACCTCAGAAGTTACGTCGCATAGTGCTCAGAGCCATTTTTTTTTTTTTTGAGATAATGCAGAGAGGTTTTAATTTAATCCAGAACATTGGCGCAAAGACTGCAGATCGGGGATTTTATGCTACCACCTCTCGTCCCCTTGCCGAAAAATACTGGCAGTGAAAATATTCTACCACCAGGCTTCGAATGGGCTTACCTCAGTGTCGAGCGCCGTCAGCCAAATGTGCGCTAGCGACATCGGCTACGGGGGCGGCGGGGAGAAAGAGGGGCGAGGGAAATCACAGTATCATCAGATGTATCCTCTGCTACAAACTGTATTGTGACAGGTGGAGATAAAGATACAAGCCAGTGAATGTGGTACTGTAGTCTGCAGGTTGTTTTCGTGGCGTTCTGATGTATCATTGTGTGGAACGAACGTTTTATAGGCTGGGCTACAAATTATCCTCAGAGGTCACGTTCACCCATATGGGGGGAGTTAGAGATTGAGATCTTTCAGAAAAAGGAACGAACTTTTCTGAGTTACAAGAAGTGCTCACAAACGCTGGAACATTACTAGTAAGACTTTAAAGAGCATCCTGGTCGCCAAAATCTTCGTGTCTTACCCAAAGGTACGCCTGCAGGGCGGCTTCGGCAGTTGTGTTGTGCTAGAAAGATTGTGGCCCTAAGTAATGTTGGCACTTGCGAGCACCTAACTGTGTTGCTTCTGTCATCTCTAAGTGCGGTGTGTTCTGTAAACGACGAATATTCCGGATATTAGCATCTGTTCACAAGAATCTGACTATACAGAGTATTTGAGGAAGTTGCTTGTTCGAATAAGAGCAGAAAGCTGAAACGTTATGGTAGAGTGAAACCGTGTGTCGCACCGAGACGCGAATTCGGGACTTGCGCTTTCGCGGGCAACTGCTCAACCGACTGAGCTACCCAACCACATGCTTTGGTAGCTCAGTTGCCGGCATTGTAGCTCAGCGTGTTTGTTCAGAGGGGACCCTCTGCCCACTATTACAAACATAAAAAAACCTGAGTGAAATATTCAACGATTAACTTGAAGGACTGGTATGTGACGTCCATCCAGACCATATCCTACGATCACGAACAAAAAGAAGGAAAAAAAATCGACAGAGCACTTGTCCGCGAAGGAGAAGGTCCCGAGTTCGAATTTTGTCCGGGAACACGGTTTCAACCTGCCAGGAAGTTTAATATCAGCGCAAACTCCGCTGGAGAGTGAAAATTTTATTCAGCAGGGAGATGATTTTATAGCTGTATTAATCGCAGCTAAATAATTCTCTTGCTGTGACCGTTGTGACCCGTTTTACATCTACATCTACATCACTTTTCTGCAATTCGCATCCATGTGCTTGGCAGATGGTTCACAGAACTGCTTTCAGGATTTTTTAGACAATTCTACTCTGGAATAGCACGTGGGAAAAATGAACACATAAATCTTTCCGTGCGAGATCTGATTTCTCTTATGTTATTACTATGGTCATTTCTCATTATGTAGGAGGGAGTCAACAAAATATTTTCACATTATGAGGGAAAAACTGATGATTGCGAATTTGTGAAGATATCTTCCCGCAATGAAAAACGGCTTTATTATAAAGAAGGTCCAGAATAACTGCAATGTAATTATCGGTCTTTATTTCATGACAGATCTGTTTCGGCTTTCGTTTTCATTTTCACGTAACATCTCGGTGAACTTGACGTCCATATTACGTCGATAGTAGACTGTCATGTTATTTCCAGCACTCGATTGTTGGTAAAAGTACGTCATTGTAATATTTGCTATGTGCTATGTTTTGACAGTAATTTGACAGTTCTCGTACTACGATGTATTTTTTACTGTCAAAATGTATTAAATGTATAATAGACATTACAATTTCGTAATTTTACGAACAACTGGGCACTTACAGTTATGTGACAGTTTACTGTCGATGTAATACAGGCATCAAGTTCACCTAGACTTTCCTTGAAAATGGCAACGAAAGCCGAAACAGATCTGATATGCTATAAAGACTGATTAATTAGATTGCAGCTATTGTGGATCTTCTTTATAATAATGTCATTTCTAACATTCTGCGTGGTGTCTGTTTGTTCTAAGTCGTGTCTCCCTAGCACTTCTGCGCAACGACGCTCTGAGCGTGTTTTTTAGGGAATTGACTAGTTTGAACCTGGGACCTGTTGCTGGTAAGGAGACGCAAGACCACACATGACATGTAGAGTTCAGAAGAGTTCAGTGAGACTAGCGATGATATAATCAAATACTTAATGATTTCAGCGTCAACTCCACTGCACTCCCTGTAAAAGAATCTTAATACTAACTAAATTTAGTGGAAGGGGTTCAAGGCTTTCCCATTTTTAGTTAGTTGGTAAAATAACGTCGAAAAAGCAGTTAAGTTTACCATTGGAAATTTTATTGTACTCACAAAACATTGTTTATAAATTGCACTATTGATAAAAGGAAATATTTTAATACAGGATGATAAAAACTAACTGCGTTCAACAAAAATGTGAACGAATATTTCCTGACTGGATTTCCAAGTTCTGCAATGGATCGAAGGATGACCTATGCCATAAAACATCTATAATCTAGGTTTAAATTAAGTTTCATAAAAGATAAAACTATCAAAAATGGTCTACAGTGACCCTCAGTTATCTTTAATTACTTATTTAACTTGTCGCAAATTACAGTAGCTAATGTGGCTTCTCAATAATTATATAACAGAAAAATCATCGCATTTCAGATTTTAACTTCTAGTAGCAAATGTGAATACCACGAAGTTTAATTGACGATCGACACTAGTATTACGTAAAAAGGGGATGTAACAGATGAGACTTCTGCAGTTCTGACTGAAGCCTTATGGCGGCACCGCGTGCGTTCTTTACCTTGTCGGTGTTCAGGCAGCGTCAGGGGGCGGCGGACGGCGCAGCTCCACGCACCTCGCTGTCTCGGAAGAAACTCTCTCCTCGCTTCTCCTTACTACAATTTACCGAAATTGGTTTAAAAAAAAGGTATTTGTGTTTTCAACTGACCAATCAGGGTCTCAATGTTAACCTTAAGCTCCGCCTACAAAAATTCTGTCTATCCAATGAGAAACGTTATACTTTTCGTGGTGGGGCAATGTTTTTAACGTTTGCAACGTAACAGAGACGCGTATAGTCTTACGCTAAAACTTTTAGCTGGTCCTTTTAGTGTTATCGTGGGTGTCCGTCCCTTATTGAAGGGCCTCCTAGCCTACATGACTCTGCTCTCGGCTTCTGTTCTCGTTTCTTCCCTTGGAACTGCGTCTGTTTCACGGTGGGAAGGTATGACATGCATTTAGGCGTTCTTGTGTTAGTCTGTGGTATTCCATTTGCTCATTCGTTGATTGTATTACTTTGGTTAATTTAATGTCAGGATTTATTCGGAGCTATGTGACATACTGCCAGATTTGCTATCATGTCAGGGTTTTCATGAAAGGTGTTGGATTTGCCTGACACCTTACACATTATTTGACGTTTAATATGCTGCAGGCCCAAACGAACGAAGGAAACCTTTTTTTTAACGATTACTGTTCTTGCTCGCATATCATATCTCTCCTTTTTTAGTGATTACACAAACAAGCTGCCCTTCTGTTAACTTCTTCGGTGTCCTCCGTTAATCCTGTCCGGTAAGGATCCCATATGGCGCAGCAGTACTTTAGCAGAGGACGAACAAGCTCAGTGTAGGCAGTCTCTTTAGTAGATTTGTTCTAAACGTTCTACCAATAAAACGCAGTCTTTGATTCTCCTTCCCCACAACATTTTGTATCTGATGGTTCCAGTTTAAGTTGTTCGTAATTGTATCCCTGGGTATTTAGTTCAATCGACAATCTTTAAATTTGTGTTCTTTATCGTGTAACCAAAATTTGACGCGTTAGTTTTAGTACTCATCTGAAAAACCTCACTTTTTTACTGTCCAGGATCAGTTGACACTTTTCATACCTTACAGATATCTTGTCTAAATCATTTTTCAATTGTTTTTGTTATTCTGATGAGGTCATTAAACAGTAAACGACAGCTTCATCTGCAAACAATATAAGATGGGTCTCCACATTGGCTCCCAAATCGTTTACATAGATTGGAAACAGTTGAGAGTCCCTAACAATTTCTTGCGGAATGCCAGATAACTCTTTTGTTTCACTGATTACTATTCCGACAGGAAATCACGAATCTAATAACATACCTGAGAAGATACTCCCGTACAATTTGATAGAAGCTGCTTGTGAGAAACAGTGTCAAAATCCTTCTGGAAATCTAGAAGTATCAAATCAACTTGCAATCTCCTGACGATTCAAGTAAATAGCAAGAGATTACAATTACGAACAACTTAAACTGGAACCACCACACAGAAAATGTGGGGAAGGCGAACCACAGACTGCGTTTTGTTGGTAGAACACGCGGAGGATAGAACAAAACTACTAAAGAGACTGCCTACACCCAGCTCGTTTCCTATTATCAAGAAAAAAGGGAGAGAGTGTCATGGATATTATATGCGAGCTGGAATGGTAATCATTAAAACAAAGGCTTATTTTGTTAATTTGGGCTTGCAGTATATTATAAGTCAGATTATGACATTATTATAAATAAAGTCCAAAACAGCTGCAATGTAATTGTCGGTCCTTATAACACGACAGACCTGTTCTGCTTCCATTCAAATGGTTCAAATGGCTCTTAGCGCTATGGGACTTAACATCTGAGGTCATCAGTCCCTTAGAACTTAGAACTACTTAAACCTAACTAACCTAAGGACATCACACACATCCATGCCCAAGGCAGGATTCGAACCTGCAACCGTAGCGGTCGCGCGGTTCCAGACTGTAGCGCCTAGAACCGCTCGGCCACCCCGGCCGGCGTCAGTGCTCAGTTGTTGGTAAAATTAAACAAGTTTTAATATCTGTTATACGTTGAATATGGTTCCACAGTAACACACATAACATCGTAGTAAGATAACTGTCAAATTACTGTCAAGACATATTCAACGTATAATAAATATTTAAATTATGTAAATTTACCAACAACTAAGCACTGACAGTTAAGTGACAGTTAAGTGTCGATGTCATATGGACGTCAGATTCACATAGACGTTACTTGAAAATAGCAATGAAGCCGAATCAGACCTGTCGTGAAATAAAGACTGATAATTATATTGCAGCTATTCTGGACCTTCTTTACAATAAAAGCGTTCTTCGTTCCGGCGAGATTTGTTCACACATTCTTAATCACGACCTATTTTCCTCAGGGTGCGAAAATATTTTGTTGATACCCTCTTACAAATAGGGAGATGGTTCAAATGGCTCTGAGCACTATGGGACTTAATCTGAGGTCATCAGTCCCCTAGAACTTAGAACTACTTAAACCTAACTAACTTAAGGACATCACACACATCCATGCCCGAGGCAAGATGCGAACCCGCGACCGTAGCGGTCGCGCGGTTCCAGACTGTAGCGCCTAGAGCCGCTCGGCCGCGCCGGCCGGCCAAATAGGGAGGAATGAGCATCATAATAAAATAAGAGAACTCAAATCTCGCATGGAATGATTTATGTGTTCGTTTTTCCCTAGTACTACTCGAGAGTGGAACGGTCGAAAAATATCCTGAAAGCGGTACTGCCAAGCACTTGGATGTGAGGTTTCCATAAATTACTGGGTTAAAGTTTTACTTGGATGTGAACTGCAGAAAAGTGATGTAGATATAAAGCAGGTTACCACGGTCAAAGCCAGAGAATCGTTCAGCTACGGTTAGTACAACTATAAATTCTGCTCTCTCCTCTTATTCTAAAGAGCAACTTCCTCAAATACTCTGAATAAAAGGGACAGTTGTGTTTCACGTATCTAGTCCGCGCGGAAATGTAATGGAGCTAGAAGGGTGGCAGCGCTGCACGGCGCCCCCAGCTGTCTGCGGAGCGCGAGTGTATCGGCGGTAAAGTGCACAGGCGTCTAGGCGCTGGCCGTCGCTTAATGTCAAAGAGGAACGCGGACGCGCTCGCTGCCGCCGCCGCCGCCGCCGCCGCCGCCACCGCCCAGGCCGGTTCAATACGGCGGCCGCTGCTGCTGCTCGCGGCCTTGCCGCGCCGCCACCACCCTCCACCCTCCGCCCTCCGCCGTCCGCCCGCCGCCCTCCGCCCACCGCCCTCCGCCCTCCGCCTTTCGCTCCTGTCGCAGCCCTCACCCTGCACCAACAACCCACACGCGTTGCGCTTTTCACGCCCTCTTTCCCTCAGGTCAAGTTCTGCCTAGTAAGCACTTTACCGTCACATACATGACCACTCCTAAAAAGAAGAGGAAGTCCTCCGTTTATTCTGAAAACAGTTGCAAGCGACCTTCCCTTTGATATGCTTTCTGTCAGTTATCTATCAATGGCATTTTTTATGCTACGTTGCAGAGCTTTTTTCTTTAAAGGAAAAAAGAACAGAGAGATAGATACATAGACAGCGAGAGAGAGAGAGAGAGATGATACAAGATTTGATTTCAGGTGTGCCGCAGGGGAGTGTCGTAGGACCGTTGCTATTCACAATATACATAAATGACCTTGTGGATGACATCGGAAGTTCACTGAGGCTTTTTGCGGATGATGTTGTGGTATATCGAGAGGTTGTAACAATGGGAAATTGTACTGAAATGCAGGACGATCTGCAACGAATTGACGCATTGTGCAGGGAATGGCAATTGAATCTCAATGTAGACAAGTGTAATGTGCTGCGAATACATAGATAGAAAGATCCCTTATCATTTAGCTGCAATATAGCAGGTCATCAACTGGAAGCAGTTAATTGGCTGGCTCTGAGCACTATGGGACTTAACAGCTGTGGTCATCAGTCCCCTAGAACTTAGAACTATTTAAACCTAACTAACCTAAGGACGTCATATACATTCATGCCCGAGGCAGGATTCGCACCTGCGACCGTAGCGGTCACGCTGTTCCAGACTGAAGCGCCTAGAACCGCACGGCCACACCGACCGGCGAAGCAGTTAATTCCATAAATTATCTGGGAGTACGCATTAGGAATGATTTAAAATGGAATGATCGTATAAAGTTGATCGTCGGTAAAGCAGATGCCAGACTGAGATTCATTGGAAGAATCCTAAGGAAATGCAATCCGAAAACAAAGGAAGTAGGTTACAGTATGCTTGTTCGCCCACTGCTTGAATTCTGCTCAGCAGTGTGGGATCCGTACCAGATAGGGTTGATAGAAGAGATAGAGAAGATCCAACGGAGAGCAGCGCGCTTCGTTACAGGATCATTAGTAATCGCGAAAGCGTTGCGGAGATGATAGATAAACTCCAGTGGAAGACTCTGCAGGAGAGACTCTCAGTAGCTTGATACGGGCTTTTGTTGTAGTTTCGAGAACATACCTTCACCGAGAAGTCAAGGAGTATATTGCTCCCTCCTACGTATATCTCGCGAAGAGAGCAAAAGGATAAAATCAGAGAGATTAGAGCCCACACAGAGGCATACCGACAATCCTTCTTTCCACGAACAATACTAGACTGGAATAGAAGGGAGAACCGATAGAGGTACTCAAGGTACCCTCCGCCACACACCATCAGGTAGCTTGCGGAGTATGGATGTAGATGTGGATGTAGAACTGGTCATGTGCGAGTGGGACTCACGCCCTGAGGGATCCGTACAAACTTAATTTTGTATATAGACAGTTCATCCATCCCGGAAATCGAGAATCTCGACGATTTTTGTCTCTTATCGATATTGAAACTGGAAGGATATCGGTCCCAGGAATTCCAAGACTTTCGAGATTGTTTTATTCTGAAGCCGGATAACAAATTACAAAAGAAATAGTTTTGTGCGATATAATTACAGATTAAGAATTTTCGGATTTCTTCCTTCAGTGGTACTGCCAGACCTTGTTTTTTGCCACATTTAATGATTCTAGGTCAACGGGAAATTCCCTATAGGTTTTGATGCGTGAGTTTTATAGTATGAAAGTATGTGACACAAATGGCCGTATCTTTTGATAGCACTGACTTGGAAGTTCGAACATTTTACACCGCTGAGGGACGATTGACCTTAGTATGTGACATAAATTTGAACTAGTACACGCTAAATTTTACCAGAGACAAAGGGTCTTAACAGACGGACAGACAGACGGACGGATAAAAAAAAGGACAATGTTTTTTCGTATTATACAGGGTGTTACAAAAAGGTACGCCCAAACTTTCAGGAAACGTTCCTCACACACAAATAAAGAAAAGATGTTATGTGGACATGTGTCCGGAAACGCTTAATTTCCATGTTAGAGCTCATTTTAGTTTCGTCCGTATGTACTGTACTTCCTCGATTCACCGCCATGATTTTATACGGGAAACTCTACCTGTGCTGCTAGAACATGTGCCTTTACAAGTACGACACAACATGTGGTTCATGCACGATGGAGCTCCTGCACATTTCAGTCGAAGTGTTCGTACGCTTCTCAACAACAGATTCGGTGACCGATGGATTGGTAGAGGCGGACCAATTCCATGGCCTCCACGCTCTCCTGACCTCAACCATCTTGACTTTCATTTATGGGGGCATTTGAAAGCTGTTGTCTACGCAATCCCGGTACCAAATGTAGAGACTCTTCGTGCTCATATTGTGGACGGCTGTGATACAATACGCCATTCTCCAGGGATTCCAGGGATTCCATGCGACGGAGGGTGGATGCATGTATCCTCGAGGACATTTTGAACATTACCTGTAAGTCACGCTGGTACGTTCTGTTGCTGTGTGTTTCCATTCCATGATTCATGTGATTTGAAGAGAAGTAATAAAATGAGCTCTAACATGGAAAGTAAGCGTTTCCGGACACATGTCCACATAACATATTTTCTTTCTTTGTGTTTGAGGAATGTTTCCTGAAAGTTTGGCCGTACCTTTTTGTAACACCGTGTCTAATTCTAATTAACACTTTTCGGATCTTTTCCTTTACTTCTACCGTGAAACCTTGTTTCTTGCCAAATATCATGATCCTAAGACAGCAGAAAGTACCCTATTGATTTTGATGAGTGAGTTTTCTAGTATCAAAATATGTGTCATAACTGGCCGTATCTCTTGACTGAATTGATTTAGATGCTTATCATTTGTACGTCGCAGAGGTACCATAGACCTTAATATGTGACATCAATTTAAACTTAATGCGTCTACTCGTTTCTGAGAAAAACGGTTCTTAGCAGTCGGACAGCTAGACAGAGGGACTGATGGACAACAAAGCTATCCTACAATTGTTCTTTTTTTACAGGTTGAGGCGATATGAAAAAAGGACAAATTGACTAATGGGTCATTCGATGCCCATCTTCTATAACACCATGTTTTAGAGACATCTCAGACTTTTTTATAAGTGTCACTGACAGAGTAGCTATTTTTTTCGCTGAAAGATGGCCCACGAACAGAGCTCCTTCTTCAGAGACGTATACTGGCTGGCACTGAGGGAAAATGTTGGGAACGTGTTAGACGTTCTATGAACAGAAGAAGAAAACGATTCACGGAGCGAAAGAGTTAATGTGCACCAGTGTGAGCTACGCTGCGCCACTATACAAGCTGCTGCCATAACAAAAGTGCCATCTGTTGGTGAAAACTGTAAGTAACAATAATTACTCCTTCATAATTAGCAAAGAGCCCGTTACCTTTCTGTACATTTTCGTGACAACCGAATTGTGCTATGGACAGCAACTGTCGAGTTTGATTTTTGACGATATTGTTTCACTTCTGGATCGAGTGATTCACCTGTTCTCGACTTCCGCAGATTATTAGCCAATGGTAAACAGAGTAAATGTACGTTGTATTGCATTATTCAAGTCCAAAATGTAGGATTTTGGGTCGGAGGGTGGGTGGAGTGGCGGATGAAATGCATAGTATTCTCAAGTTTGAGCCTCACGAGAACCGAGTCGGTAAATAACCACCAAGTTCAAAATGGTTCAAATGGCTCTGAGCACTATGGGACTCTACTGCTGAGGTCATTAGTCCCCTAGAACTTAGAACTAGTTAAACCTAACTAACCTAAGGACATCACAAACATCCATGCCCGAGGCAGGATTCGAACCTGCGACCGTAGCGGTCTTGCGGTTCCAGACTGCAGCGCCTTTAACCGCACGGCCACTTCGGCCGGCGCAACCACCAAGTGAATAACCTTTATGCGATAATATGTGTCTAACATTTGTCTTTCTTCATACATATACCTTTTGAGGTTATTCAGTAATGTTATGCTACTTTCAAGCTGCCTAACCTTTATTACATCCGTCTGTAATGCAATACGGCACAGGTCCAATGTACAGGAGCAACCTGACGTAAATGTGTTACAGTTTTTTGATGGTTTACTGATGAAAGGAAGACTTTCAGTCTCATTTTACTAAATTCTTTTCATGTGAATATTCCGTTTGATTTACCATACCATTGTTATGTTGTTAGGTCCATTCGAGACTACTTAATGAATTACTGAAACCTACTCTGCTTTTATGTGTACGATATTCCTTTTTCCTGTCTGTATCATTGGTCACCAGCTGCTGAAACAGACTGAAATTTGCTCAAAACTGGATTGTACGTTGGTATAGTTTATTCTAACGACACTGCGTCTCTGACAACTGCATTATCAACAAAAATTTGCAAGTATTATTCTCAATAGGGTTGCCGTTTACTAGCTGTGGGTTTTAATGATCGCTTGCCGTAGTCACCAACGAGTGAAAGCGCGGTGACACACAGCCTGTAGGAAGCTAGTTCGGATAGAACTGTGTAGTGGGCAGAGGGATGAGGAGCGGAAGGGGTAAGTGGGCATGCAGATACTGATTACCATTCCTTACCGTTGTGTCCTAAAATAAATCAGAGAAATGCCCGAGTTGTATTCCCAGTTATAGGCATAAGATATTCTTCTGCTGATCGATCCGTAGCCTTACCACGAGGACCTGAGACTGACCACCCGACTGGCGATCAAGAGCGGCAGCATATGTGCTGGCACCGGTCTTCACGCCCTCCTTTGGCTTGGTTCAAATGGCTCTGAGCACTATGGGACTTAACATCTATGGTCATCAGACCCCTAGAACTTAGAACTACTTAAACCTAACTAACCTAAGGACATCACAAACACCCAGTCATCACGAGGTAGAGAAAATCCCTGACCCCGCCGGGAATCGAACCCGGGAACCTGGGCGCGGGAAGCGAGAGCGCTACCGTACGACCACGAGCTGCGGACACGCGCTCCTTTCATCCCGACATCAGGAACAAAAACACTACTACACCTTTTAATTACTCATAAGAGCTGTGCACTTCAAATAGTTATAGTTAATGAGTAGGAAAAACCTTGCTACCAGTCACAATTTTTTACACTAGCAATTTCTTCTCCTATAAGCTGTTTCTGGCTAGAGCCCATTTTCAGGCAGCAGTGTACAGGTTTTTAGCAGTCGCGAAATACTTCGGTGTTCTATGAAAATATAAGGTTTTTAAAACAATAAGAATAGCTATTACGTAAATCTACTACATCCCTAGAGAGACTCCAGTAACGCTATATCCACAACCAACTGAGGCTAAACATATAAAAACTCAGGCATGAGTCTTTCATTTTCGCATCGGGTGCATATACAGAGGGCTCCAGTTTATGTGGAGAGGAGCACTGTTGGAGCTCTAAACTTTGAAAAAACACAGCACATCAAATTTTCTGCTGCGGAAAATACAGTTCCTTCAATAAATATAACACATCAACAGAAGTCAGTAGGCAGGGTAGAGCATACTAAGTTTTTAGGTGTACATATAGATGAGAATCTTAATCGGAAAATTCATATTTAGGATCTTCTAAAGCGACTAGGTTCAGCAACTTTTTCGATCAGAATAATTGCCAATTTCGAGGATACAGAAATTAGTAAGCTTCCATACTTTGCATATTTTCACTCTCTGATGTCATGCGGAATAATATTTTGGGGTAACTGAACATTTAGAGAAAAAGTATTCACTGCTCAAAAGAAAGTGGTTAGAATAATGTGTGGGGTTCATAGTGGCACATCTTGTAGGCATCATTTTAAAAGATTGGGAATTCTTAGAACAGCCTCACAGTACATGTACTCACTAATGAAATTTGCTCTCAACAACATGGACCAGTTTAAAAACAACAGTGACATTCATGATTATAATACCAGAAAAAAGACAGACTTACACTATTCTCTACTCAACCTATCTTTGTCACAGAATCGGCTGCTATAAAAATTTTCGACAAATTACCAGATGACATAAAATGTCTGACAGACGGCAGTAATAGCTTCAAAAATAAATTGAAATCATATCTCCTGGACAACTCCTTCTATACCATAGATGAATTCTTGAATAGGAATAAATAAATCTATAAATATAGTATATGCATTTTGAGCCATTTAAGAGAATGGGGTAAATAACAGAAATATTAATCTTTAACTCTGTGTATATATATATTAAAATCTTGTTTCATATGTGCATTTCTTGTGCACTTGACACATTCCACATCATAACGGCTACCGTACCGTGCGATTGATCAATGGAACACGCAACCAACTAACTAACTAACTAACTGTCACTGCCCCAAATAAATGGTTGCTACACTGGCCATTATCCTGACATGTAAGCAGCACTAAGTCAGTACCAAAATGAAAGTGAGTGGCAGAAGGAGTATCCTTCGGCAAACTGTAAGGCCAAATTGAGCAGCTAAGACCACCCGTGGTAAAAACAAAAGCACAAACAGTTTACTATGCCTCCGACGAATGCTTTCTCACGTCTGGTTCAAATCATCCCACGCCAAGCAAGTTAATGTTGCTGTAAGTGAAATAGGGAGACTCATAGTGGCGGGCTGAAATGCGCTTCCAAAGATAAGTTGTAGCCTACCATTTAACTGGAATCGCTCCACCGACAATTTGACTAGCCTTAACTGCCATAAAAGAGAGAATTAAGTCCCGTACCCCCGCTATATGGCATTGTATCGCTACCCAAAGGTTAAAATCGAGAAATAAAGTCTTTAGAGGTACCGAGGAGTACTGTCACCAAACTCAACCTAATGTGAAGATATATCCAACTTAAAAAGACCATCGCTGTATGGAACCGTCAAAAGTGCTACCTCTTGGCAATCAAAAAAACCGGGAACGCAGGAAATCCCGTAACAGACTACAGATAGAAACAGCAGCATGCCAAGCGAATCTTCTAAAATGGGAATACACAGTACCATCTAATCAGTGGAGTTGTGGTTAGATCGTGATAACGGAACACAAGTATTCCAACCCTGATTGCCACACTCATTGCAATCTCGAAGACCTATGCCAACAACTCCAATCTAACCCACTTATGGCCTAAACTGGTCTAACTAATATGCTATGTTTTGCAATACATTTACTTGAATTTTTCTGTGTTATAAACTCCATTACTATAGAACAGTTCTATTCACGTAATTAGAAGTTCGTTTTTCTCCTTTAATTTGTATATGATGATTTTGACACGAACAATCGAAGAAAGCCAACGAATTTGAAGTAAGCCAGTAGCACGTTAAAGGTTAGAGTCGGTTCCTGTTAGCGCCATTGCTAGAGCACTGACTCAATACGCGGGTCTCTGAATTCGAGTCCGGCTCTCACTCATAGTTTTAAATTGGCACTAATTATTTACGCAGCGTGTAAAATTGAATATCGTACTGGTATTATAAGGGGCGATCAAAAAGTTTCCTTTTGAGGGAGTTGTCAAAGCGTATACGCAACAACGCGCGACTCTAATGAGGATATACAAACACCGACATGTAAGCAAGGAGCAGTGTGGCCTTCGAACGGAAACCTTTTGACCGCCCCATATAGTAAACATGTTGGCAGAACGCAAATTGTGAGGTTGTACTCCCACAAAGCTATTTACGAAACAAGACGAGATCCAACGTGTTTAGCTGAAGCTGAGAGTCAACAACACAGGTTCTTGTAGGCAACCTATATTGAAAACAGAACAAATTTAGAAAAAAGAAAATAATTAAACAACTGACGCGGGGTTACAAATGTTACTTGGTCGTCAGTCTCTTCCTCACTGTTTGTACTTGTATTGTTTGAGAATGTATACTTACGTTTTGGTTGTAAGAAAAGTCTTACATTCCTTATCAGGTCACACTGCCGCAGTGAAAAGAGTTGCATAACGTGTAGGGCCCATATACTACTGACAAGGGAGCCTCCCCATCGCACCCCCCTCAGATTTAGTTATAAGTTGGCAGAGTGGATAGGCCTTGAAAAACTGAACACAGATCAATCGAGAAAACAGGAAGAAGTTATGTGGAACTATGAAAAAAATAAGCAAAATACACAAACTAAGTAGTCCATGTGAGATAAGCAATATCAAGGAGAACGTGAGCGTAAGAGCGCCGTGGTCCTGTGGTTAGCGTGAGCAGCTGTGGAAAGAGAGATCCTTGGTTCGAGTCTTCCTTCGAGTGAAAATTTTAATTTTTTGTTTTCAGACAATTATATCTGTGCGTCTGTCCGTCCGATACGATCACTTTTTTGGGAGTGATAATCACATCCACAAGAAAACCTAAATCGGGCAAGGTAGAAGAATCTTTTTACCCATTCGCCAAGTGTACAAGTTAGGTGGGTCGATAACATATTACTGTCATATGACGCACATGCCGTCACCAGTGTCGTATAGAATTTATCAGACGTGTTTTTCTGTGGAGGAATCGGTTGACCTATGACCTTGCGATCAAATGTTTTCGGTTCCCATTGGAGAGGCACGTCCTTTCGTCTACTAATCGCACGGTTTTGCGGTTCGGTCGCAAAACACAGACACTAAACTTATTATAGTGAACAGAGACGTCAATGAACGGACGGACAGATCATATCTTTGCGAAAATAAAGAAAGTAAATTTTTCAATTGAGGGAGGACTTGAACCAAGGACCACTGGTTCCGCAGCTGCTCACGCTAACCACGGGACCACGGCGCTCCTGAACTTCCGTCGTCCATTTTGTTGCCTATGGCACAAGGACTACTCGGTTTGTACATTTTGCTTATTTTTTCGTAGTTACACACAACTTCTTCCTGTTTTCTCGATTGATCTGTGTTCAGTTTTTCAAGGTCTATCCACTGTTCCAACTTATAACTAAATCTGAGGGGGGGGGGGTGATGGGGAGGTTCCCTTGTGAGCAGTGCCAATCTGATAACGCGAACTGCATTAAATGTCAATGAAACCATGTCGTCACAGACGTGGAATCTGCGGGGTCCGTAGTAGCGACAGTCATTTGTATTAAGAAAAATAATACATACAAAATTAAAATGGCTCTGACCACTACGGGACTTAACTTCTGAGGTCATCAGTCCCTTAGAACTTAGAACTACTTAAACCTAACTAACCTAAGGGAACCACACACATCCATGCCCGAGGCAGGATTCGAACCTGTAGCGCCTAGAACCGCTCGGCCACTCCGGCCGGCAATAATACATACAATATAGTAGTTGCGTGGTGCATTTTTTTCCTGATACAGAGTATTGTGTTCTATCTACCACTGCAGAAAGAAAGTAAAAGAGTTCCCTAATTAAATTAATGTGTCCTTCATTCGCACAAAAAAAAAAAAAAAAAAATACTGAGAAATTTGTCATGTGGAATAGCTCGAAAACAGACCATAAAAAGATACAGAATTTACATTTGGGATCATCTCTCCCCATTAAGTAGAATTTATTTGGAGAAGTGCTTTTTCCTAGCACTTAAAATCCCTGTTCCCATAGAGATAACTGGCAACTTTTGAAGGAACTAGTCGATTGTTTGGAGACATTTTGAGTGCTCAAAAGGTGTAAGAAAACACTGGCTCGTTTTAAACGATTACCATTAGCAACAAAAACTTGAGCAACAACCGAATTGTCAAGAAAGAGAACACATGTTACAGCTGAGGCATTTGGGTGAGGTATATTCAGTGTCAGCCTCCACGCCTCCCCTCCCCCATGCCTGTCCATGCACTTGTATGTGATACACTGAAGGTCAGGATGTAACCTAAGATCACGCCCACGCAAGCAGGGCGTTAAAATTGGCGTGAAAATGAAGGCTTGCCCTAGACCAATGGGACTGAAGGTCCCACGTACTTTTGTACCTAGAGCACTTGAGCTGGTGGCTTCATTATTTAGCTGTGCATCATGTGAAGAGGACCATCAGGTTTGTTTGGGATCAAGGTGTCGGTATTTGCTATAAATAATAAAATATTAAATCTATTGCAATCACATGAGTTTCGTCATTTGAGGTCCAGTGTGAGGATCAGGCTGTGGGTATTTGTTATAAATTATTTTATTATTATTATAATTATGTAAGTTTCGTGTTCGAGGCCTAGGGAGAGGACTAGTGTGCAGGTATTTGTTAATAAAAAATTAAGTTCATTGTTATTACACTACACTAATTTTGTCATTTATGATGGCAGCAGAGACCAACCACCACCCCAAGCAGGACTTTTTCCATATTTTTACCGTTTTTTTCATAAATCTCCATATTTTCCACAATTCAACCATTTTACGCATTTTTATCATTTTCCGTGTTTTTCCTTGTTTTTCACAATTTTATAATTTTGGAAGACGTACGTTTGTTTGAGTACATCTTTCATTAGGGTATATCCTATCAAATAAGTATGGTATTTTATCATTTTTATATGCCATCATTCTCATATTCTCCTCGGACCAATGTCTGTATGACGTGATCTGTGGGGTATGTGTTTTATTTTATCCTAAGTTTCCCTTTATGATCAGCAGCCTCTATTTCATGAACACTCCCTGTCTTTTATGAAATCCATTCTGTTAGCGGGCCGAGGCGAATTTTCTGCTCACTCCGAGCTTATAAGCGGGGAGCTGAACCGTTGGAATGTACATGACCATAGCAGGGGGAGGTTCGAAGAACAAGGCGAGAAATGTTGATAGAGGACTCCAGCCCTCTCTGTATTGGCATACGTGAATTGGGGCTCGTACGTGGAACTTTCCTGCCGAATTCGTGGGCGAATATTTGCATTGGTTTCTGGAAGTTCGCCGTAGAAGTTTCGAGATATTTCTAGAAAATCTGTCAGCTTTTATTTATTTACTCGTGTGACTAGGGCCCCCCGTCGAGCAGACCGTTCGCCGAGTGCCGGTCTATCAATTTGACACCACTTCGGCGACCTGCAGTCGATGAGGATGATGATGATGACAGCACAACACCCAGTCCCTGGACGGTGAAAATTTCCCGACCCAGCCGGGAATCGAACCCGGGCTCAAAGGACTGGCAATCCGTCACGCTGACCATTCAGCTACCGGGGGCGGACAATCTGTCACTTAAAAGGGGCGTAGGGCGTGCTTTTGACGGCAGCCGATTAGAGTGTTGGGTTGCACCTGGAAGCTAAGACCGGGCTGGGATGAGCGCCAAAAAGTGAGCCCTCTCTGGAGTGTTGAGGAGCAAACGGTGGGTAGTTGAAGATGAGACGAGGACGAGCTGCAGTTTCGACGAGTTGGGGATGCTGTTGACCTGCAGGGACACGCTGAGCACCTGTACCCCGAGCTAATGACGGTGAGACGCAATGCAACTGCTTGCTGGCGTACTGTTAGTTAGTTCGCGGTCAGAGCTTGTTAGTAGTCACAGTTCTGAATACCAAACTCTTTCCGAACTGCTGAAAGCTTTACCGCGTGTGTCGTAAACTAAATTCTTTGCATTACCCTGTTTTAGGTTGACCAGAGTGTACATTCTCTTGCTTCAATAACTCTAACTGACATCAGATTCTCTCTCGCTCTGCTCCTGTCCCGTGCAAATCGGTTAACGAAGTTGTAAGTTTTTCAGCACCATGAACCTCTGTGAATGAGTAATAGCAACTTTCTTTGTGATCTTTGGCCTCACCAACGTTTATCTTTGTTTCAGCAAATGGGATCATACACAAGCTCTCCCTTTCCTTTGCTCCCCAAAGAGGTCCCCCCACTCCTCCCATGCTGATCACTTTCTATGCTAAGTTATTGTCCAGTCTTCATTTCATATGGGATAGCACCATTTAAGAACGTTGTTTGATACAGAATGAAAATTTCCTCCATGTAAAAGTAACTTTTAAAAAATCCAAAGGTTTGAATTCCGTCTTCTATTTCAAGCATCCCCAGTCATTTTCAGATGCATCAGGCAATAGATTAAGAAATGGTTGAGGTAGGGCTAAACATTGCGTTTGTCTCCATAAAGCCATACTGTGCTGCTTGCGCCCATTGCGTTAAAGAAATTGTTTTACTTGTTTCCAGGACAGAAATTCATTCCACTTTAAGTAACCACAGTGTGGCCATTGCACTTATGGTGAACGAAACCATTATTAATGGATGTGTCAAAAGAATAATAGGAATTAGTGATTATGTGTATTACAGACACACTTTGGCCTATCTTCAACCAAAGATACAGGTTAAGATCACTCCATGCTGTCAAGCTTAAAATCACAGCTGGCACCCTGTTTTTCCATACGTTTATCATTTCCTGTATTTTTCTATATTTATACATAATTTCCATAGTCTACACGTAAATTTACAAGGATATATATGATATTATTACAAATTACAACACGCATTATTTAACAACAAATGCGTGGTTACAGAAGTTCTAAGTACCATACAAAAAACACAGTGCGATTTACAAAGAAACTACGATGTATTATTTAAGAACAAATTCGCCCTTGCAAAGACTATAAAAGTTTAAAAATACCACAGTGCGATTTATGAACAAATTATTTAATATTTAACAAGAAATACGCTCTTGCAAAGACTCTGATTATTAAAGAAGTATAAATTTGCTGTATATAAACAAATAAACTCTTGCTACATCATTCCTACATTACTAACATCTGTGATGTTGTGGCATATGCGTTAAAACGAGCTCGTTCGCGTTTCTTTTTGTTAGAAATAATGATGTCATGATGTACTGCATAAGTATTAACGAAATTTGTGAGGTCATGTCAAAATTGTGAGGTTTACTTTTTTCCATGACGCACATAAATATGATATGTATTACCACCGCCAGCCGCAGGTGCTGCTACAAGTCGAACGCTGTAAATGAGATGCCTGTAGGATACGCAGTACTTCCAGTGCTGACGTGTAGAAAGCTGCCGAGTATGGCCATGACCGATCCAGGACCGCGAACACTATGCTAGCTGACCAGTCGGCAATGGGACATAAATTTGCAATATTTTAACATTGTATGTGTAATCTTACCGAACGCGACCAACCTGGTTACTGGCGGGAACAACACCAGCATGAAAGCAGGCACTTCTGCCCACGTGAATGTCTTCAAACAGGTCTTGACACGCAGGCGGAAATATGTGGGCGGCTCTGCAAGTAAATGCCAAGAACTCGCCTCCCCTACCCATTTTCTCACTGGAGCAATAAGTAAAAAACTCCTGCAGCCATCTTATTTTAATACTAAAGAAACAGTGTGGGCGATAACAGTTTTGGACAGCCAAAGCTACCAGTTGGAATAAAAAAGAGCAAGAAGACGGTTTATCTACCGCAATAAAATAATTTAAACAAATAAATCATATATTACTAGCGTGTGGCATAGCTATAAATCTTATAAATAAGCATGGAAAAAATCCGAAGTATCTAAACATCCCTGTCACCCTAATGAGACTGAGCAATGGCCACAGTGCAGCAAAAATAATCTATTTCTTCTAATCAGGTCATCATACATCTGCTCAGCTTGACGCTATACGATAAACGCAGCTGTAGAGAGCTGCAGCGTTCGGTCACCATCTGTCGATAAGTTGAAATAAATAACAGTTCCCTCGATTCTCTGTCGACAGCATTCCAAAGATGCAAATGTAGAATACGCAACCGGAGAATTACGTACAAGAGCTATTTATTTATTTGTCAAGTAAGCACCTGCTGCTTGTTGTATAGCAGATCGTACGCTGTGTGATTTTACATGTTATATCACACACATTCAGTTTTACTACTAGCACATTTTTGTTTGAGAATTTTACAAAAGGATAAAATAAAAAAATTAACAAATAAAAGATATAAAAAGTCAAATGTATATTGATAAATTTTTTAAATTTGTTGGTGACTTAGATAATAATATATAAGATACATAATTGGTTTTGGATGTATTTTAAATTAAAAGTGTATTTAATGGAAGAAACAGGAGATGGCAGTTTGGCTTAGATATGATGTGACTGTTCTTCCCTTTAGAACTTCTATGTGTATGGTTACGTCTGTTACATATGTTGTCTTGACTGTGGTAATACTTCATTAATAATGTATTGATTAATTAGGTTACAATGTGTTTCTGAACATTAGGTAATAGTGGAGACTGAGAGTTGATTTAAATTGTCATAGTCAGCTGCATCAAGTGCGAGGGCTCGGTAAAACTTCGAGCCAGTCACACCTGATGCAGCGAAAGAAGAAGAAATATCACATCTTCAGATAGTGTTACATGCTATGAAATGGTCTAACAACCAACGACATAGAGAGTTACATTTTCAGATTGATTCGAAATACTGTTGCAGAACATTAGCTCACTTTTGCTATGTTTGTATGTTTATCTCGTCTTCACTTACTGTGTGTGCTGTAGCCTCCGGTTCAATGTCTGTGCTTGTATCTGTGTGATTTACCATATTATGCTGATCTGTCAGACGAGGAGCCTGGCTTATTCTAGCGTATGATCTCTCCTGTTTATATGGCGCACGTAGTGCTCACGATAATTCGACTGCGATGTTGTTTATAGAGTTTCAGTCATCTTCTCTGCGTATTAACTGTCCTATGTCCTGGTTCCCTAAACTCGGTCTTATATGTCCTAGAGCATAGCGGATGAGGACTATGTGTTCAGGTGTGTCATTCTCGCCACAGGCAAAAGTGTGAGTCTGTTTCAGGCCAAACCTGTGAAGATGCACAGGATACGGGATATTGCCCGTGAGAGAGTCCACCGTGCCGCGTGTTGGATTTTTGTACTTCAGATTAATCCTGTCTTGGATGCTGGGGAAGAAAGAGTAGACTCGTTTTCCCTTATCAGTTGTGTTCCATTCTGTCTGCCGTGTATCAATTCTCCACCAGTTTAATTTCCGTTCGTCGGTTAGGTCTTGTCCAGTTATTTGTATTATTTTGTCGCGTCTTCCCCTCTTCAGCCAGTAGGCCCCCACTCTGTGGCGAACTTTAATATCTATAGGGAAAACTCCTAGTACCACACACAGTGTCTCAATAGATGTCGTGCCGGAAGCCCCCTAGATTTTGAACACAACACTCCTCTGGCCGCGCCTCAAAATGGTTTTATGAGTACCTAAGCATAATCGGTGTGCCAAGGCACTAGCCGCAAAACAAGTTATTGACTCAAAGAGTGCTGTGTAATATGTTTTCGTTGTCTACAGGGGTAGTCTATATCTTACTTCAGTCTTGCAAATTTATGCATTAGTTTCGTCGCTTTGTTAATAGTTAGTCTGGCATGTTAGTTAATCTGTAAATGTTCGTCGGTATAAATGCCGAGGTTCTTGTCATAGCCTTCCTTTGTATAGATATGCTGTTTAACTTTATTACTGGATTTCTTTTCAGTGTACCTCTTAGAAGTAGATAAACAGTTTTGCTAGTTGCTGTCGTGAGTTTGTTGTTCGTGTACCATTCACCGATGAACGCGAGGAGCATCGTGGCTGTACTGTCTAATTGGGACCTGGAATTTGCAGATACCGTGACCGAAAGGTCGTCTGCGTACGCAACTACCCCGTTTGTAATGCCATTGTCTTCTAGTGCATTCAGTAGTGATTCTGTGGCTACGTCCCAGAAAATCGATTCGCATATGGATCCTTGCTGACGACCCCTTGTTACTTTATAACCTTTTGGCGACCAGTCTTCCATTCCATTATCCTGTTTTTACAATAATCTCTAAGGCTGTTGTATAGTCCGCCCACCAAAGGTAGTCGAAAGCACCAGCTATGTCAATTAGTATTACTACTATGTATTTGTCATGTACTGTCTGTCATTTCTATGGCCCTCTTTATTGCGTCGTCGATGGATTTATGTGGTCGAAAACCAAACTGATGCGTGTTAAGCCTCAGGAGACTGAAGTCTGTCGCACAGCAGTCTCTTCTGTTCATTTGTCAGAATGTTAATGTTGTATATTGGTCTGTATGTCTCAGGGTCAGTCGGGAATTTTCCCTCTCCTTTTTTGATTATAATTACATTTTCCGTCTTCCTTGTATTTGGTATTCGTCGTTCTAGTGGAGTATCATTCAATAAATAAGGTAGTTTGCGGAGGGCAGTGTGAATTTGACTGTCCTCGGTGTCGTCACCGTCAGCGAGTAGTTTGTTGAGGAGATACTGTGCTGTGCATCTCAAGCCTCTAATGATAGTACCATATGGTTTCTTCAGTGTTGATAATACTACAGGAGTCTTGATACGTTCAGTCTGCAGTATAACGGCTCCTCCCCAGATGTTGTTCTGTAAGTTTGTCATAACATATGTGTCCCGGTGGTGTTTCCTGGTCTTCTGTAGTTTCTCTTTGTTTCGTGTTTGCGTTGAAGTCTAATTTATCTTTCCTATGGTGTCTTTGATTTTTGATAATATCGTCGTTTATCACGAGTGTCTTTTCTTAGTCTTATTAATAGTGCTTACCATGGTGCCCTTTGTTTGGGTGCGTGGCGTGCTGCAAGTACTGCTGTAGCTTGTGCTCTCTATAAGACGTCTGTAAGAACGCGAGATCTGTAATCTATGCTTCCCTGGGTGACACATAGAGGAGACTCTTCAATCACGTTCTTATATTACTGCGATACGATCACTGGGTATGCTCTTATCGAGCACCTGCCAATGCTCTGCCTGTATTAGTTCAGTCGTGGGGTTGCATATAGTGTCGCCCAATGGGTGATTCAGACTTGTTACCAGTGTTAATGCTGAAACTTCCTGGCAGATTAAAGCTGTGTGCCCGACCGAGACTCGAACTCGGGACCTTTGCCTTTCGCGGGCAAGTGCTCTACCATCTGAGCTACCGAAGCACGACTCACGCCCGGTACTCACAGCTTTACTTCTGCCAGTACCTCGTCTCCTACCTTCCAAACTTTACAGAAGCTCTCCTGCGAATCTTGCAGAACTAGCACTCCTGAGAGAAAGGATATTGCGGAGACATGGCTTAGCCACAGCCTGGGGGATGTTTCCAGAATGAGATTTTCACTCTGCAGCGGAGTGTGCGCTGATATGAAACTTCCTGGCAGATTAAAACTGTGTGCCCGACGAGACTCGAACTCGGGACCCATTTCCAATACACTTAGATCATCGTAAACAGAATAACTTTATTAATTTTTGCGTACACATTTACATACAGAAAATTACTCTTTCTCTTCTCTTTCACAGTCTTGTGGAATTTCTGCATAGAACTTAAAGTTTACAACTTTTACAAAAGAGTGTCCATTAAATACAGTTATTCTATCCGTTTCAAACCCTGCGAATGAATCTAGTGTTGCAACATGCACGACGTCCATTCAACCACGTTTAGAAACAATTTAACTATCCTTTTTAAGCCGATCCAAACGGGAGTGGAGATTTATAAAAAGATTTTTCATGCTTCCTTTAACATAGCAAACTTACTTAAATCTGTCATTTTTGGCCAGTACTCCAGCGTATGGCCAATTATCATTGCTGTAAACAGTAAATGCAAATATCTTATACTTTCCACTCTTACCCAGGTCTTCATACCCAGTGTTTAAAGCAGTATGTAAGCCTTGACCCCACATCTGCAATAGCTTCTTCTTTTTCCAATTGCCGTTTATATTCATTTATAATGGCAGTTGTTTTTGTCATATAGTTTATTCCAGTTTCCATTTTTTTCATTCAGACTGTTTCAGTTCAAATTTTTCTTTTTTGTGCACACAGCACATTAACTGCAATTAAAGGAGTAATTCCTTTAATGTGGAATGCCTTAAGTCTGTTCAATACCTTGGTTCTTTTCCTTAAGACCTGAGGAATAACATTGTTTGTATCAGTCCAAATCTGGCAATATATATATTTGATGATACTGTGGAGGAAATGTCCTAGATTAAAAAACAGAAACAAAAAAAAAAAAAACAAAAAAGAACGGTTTTCACACTTCAAAGCAACTTAACAACACAACTGTGCAATACTTATCGTGTCTTCGTTGGAGACTGTTAAGGATTTCTACGTAGTTTACAGGTAAATAATTAAAACTCTATGCAGACAGGACACAGTTAATAATCCTTTGTCAGTCATTGTCTGGAATGCTTACTTGCAAGTGAGTCAATTTTTGGATATTTTTATTGCCCCAGTCGACAAATTGCAAAGTACTGTTAAACACCACACATCATCTGTTCTGTAAGCTATTCATTATTAATGCCAGTTCTTTAGCCAACGAAGACGCAGAAGTTTCTTGTAGACAAATGTCTGGTCACTTTATAAAATCAATAAGATGGTTACCGATGTCTTTGTTCACTCCTGGACTTGTGATTTAATTCATAAATTTGTCAAATACCTTTTTTCTGGAACTGGAGCTCGTCCACATTAAACAGCCTACGCCAGCTGTCTTATCGTTATCCTCAATCACGGTACTGTTTCTTAGGTAGTCTTCTTGCACACAAACGTCGTAGCTTGATATTAGGTTGTCATACATCTCCATTTTGTTAACAATCTCTACAAAATCTTGCATTGTATCCAGGTACATAAGATAATAATCATCTACATGAAACTTCTGCAATATTCCAGGCATCTATTCCACCAGTACATCCATTTTGCCGCTAGCCAACTCCACTTCATATGGTATAGCCATAGCATTTTTATATTTTCTCAAAGCGGTTAGCAGTGCTTTCTTGCCGATTTTTTTTCAATATGCCTCTTGCTGCAGCACTGTCATTCACATTTAGGAGCCTATCTTGACACCTAGAATCGCAGGGATAAAACTGGAGAATTTACTAATTAGATAATTGGTAAATAACCAAATGCTCCTGACAGTCCACCTTATCACAGATATTAGCCACCATAAGGCCGTCACAAAGGGTTCTGGAATGGGTGTAAGCACATTTAAATTCCTCTTACAAAACAGCGTACCGTTTTCGGTATAGCTTATGCTACCAATATCAGTAAAAAGATTGTACAAATTCTCCAATAATAACAACACACCAAAGCATTTGTCGGCTGGTCTCCACTTCTTTCCTAACAGCTCGGAGATGTTTAACACTTTGGAGGAACCCATGTTGAGACTTTAACGATTAAAGAAGACTGATCAGCGGCGGGTATCAAGCCTTAGTTTATACTCTAAAGATCCAAGATGGTGGCACTTCCAGTCACGTGATCTTTCAGTAATCCCTTCTAAATTTTGTTGTACTTATTGTGCTTCAGGCTCAGTCACGTCAGTTTGTATGCAAGATGTGAGTGGGAGGGAGGGAGACAGCTCTTCACGAGTAAAACCCAATCATGTGCCGCCATAATCGTATACCGCCGCCTAATTCTCTGCACTCTGCCATCCGAAATTACGTCCTAGTACAGCACTGTACTATACCATCTGACAAATGTGCAGTGCTGTACTGTCCGGATATCGCATCTGGATGCACCTCTAAACTTTGCCGTTTGGCTAAGGCTCTGTACTATCCTGTATGTAAGGGTACTTCGTCCGCGTATTGCACTATACCGTACTGTCCTGCTAATACGTTGTACTAACTAGTCCAGGTATTGCATTCGAGTACAGCAGCTTACTAACCATTTTGATAATGTGCTGTACTATACAGGGTGTCCCAGCTATCTTGTCCACCCAAAATATCTCTGGAACAATAACAGCTGTTGGAAAACGACTTTCACCGGTATCAATGTAGGGCTGGGGCCCATGAATGTACATATTTGGAAACATTCTAAAACGAAAGCATATGTGTTTTTTAACACAAACTTGTTTTTTTAAATGGACCTCCTATATTTTTTCTTCAGCAATCCATAGCATGACAAAGCACATACACAATGACGTCGATTGCATCGCAATATTCCCATTACATCCCGAGATATTAAGACGCGAAGTTGACGCTTGAAACACCCGACATGCGCTGGTAGCGCACGTCCTGAGGCTCAGGCGTGAACCCCATGCTGCCCGTAATCGCGATGTGATTGACATGCGTAATCACACTTCCATACTTATCAAGAGGTCCGAAACGAATAATACGGTCTGCTGCCATCCTGCATTAACGTCGTACATTCCAGCAGGTATTTATCCCATAGGCTAGGGGTGATGCGGTTCTGTAACATATCTGTGTACCGCAACGTTAGTCACAAGTTAACTTCGCTTATCGTTAATCCGTTACTAAAAAGGTAATGCCGTTCAACGTTAAAACTTTACGTTACTGTAGATCTAGCGCAAGTGACAGTTAATCATTCACTCGTAATAGTAAAATTCATGTTTGATGGTTATAGTGAAACGAGCAAGTGGACTAAAAGTTTTACCGTTGTTTAGGTAAAAATGTTTTGATTTTGGAAGTTCAGGTAGGACATAGAAGATGAATGTAAACATGTTTAACCAATTAGTTTTATTATCACATAATTATCAATGTTATGTTTATCTAATGCGTTAAATGGCAAATTGTTGCCGACCGAAGTGGCCGTGCGGTTAAAGGCGCTGCAGTCTGGAACCGCAAGACGGCTACGGTCGCAGGTTCGAATCCTGCCTCGGGCATGGATGTTTGTGATGTCCTTAGGTTAGTTAGGTTTAACTAGTTCTAAGTTCTAGGGGACTAATGACCTCAGCAGTTGAGTCCCATAGTGTACAGAGCCATTTGAACCATTTTTTTGACAAATTGTTGCAAACAAATGTTTCTTAACATCACTGGGTAAAATGGCCCTTTGTAAAAACTTCCACTGTGATACAGCACGACATAATAAACATAGCGTTCACATCTCATGCTCAAAGTGATGCCCATTGGCTTGCATACATAGGGTCACTCTGCGCATGAAGGATGCCCTACTTCGTGCTACTGTTTCCTCTTTGATGGCTGTACAAGCATCAATAATGCGTTGCTTCATGTCCTCTGGTGTTGTTGGTTCATGTTGGTAAACAGCATCCTTCACTGCTCCCAAAGAAAATAATCCAGCGGTGTAAGGTCCGGAGATCGGGCAGGCCACCTAACTGGGCCACCTCGTCCAATCCACCTACCAGGGAACTTACGGTTCAGAAGTCGTCGTGCTCGTAAGGCGTTGTGTGCAGGGCATCCGTCATGCTGATACCACATGACCATTCTCCGGTTCAGAGGTACGGTGTCCAATAGAACAGGAAGATTGTGTCGTATAAATCTGGAGTATTGCGCGATTCGTCATGGGGACATTTAGTCAGCGCGAGAGCGTTACGGAGATGCTGAACAAGCTCCAGTGGCGGACACTTCAAGAAAGGCGTTACGCAATACGGAGAGGTTTATTATCGAAATTACGAGAGAGCACATTCCGGGAAGAGATGGGCAACATATTACTACCGCCCACATATATCTCGCGTAATGATCACAACGAAAAGATCCGAGAAATTAGAGCAAATACGGAGACTTACAAGCAGTCGTTCTTCCCACGCACAATTCGTGAATGGAACAGGGAAGGGGGGATCAGATAGTGGTACAATAAGTACCCTCCGCCACACACCGTAAGGTGGCTCGCGGAGTATAGATGTAGATGTAGATGTATTGTCTGCCATTTTGGATGCCATTTATAAAGAAAGGTCCGATAATGGTATCTCCAATAATCCCACACCAAACATTAACTTTCCACAGACGTTGATGCTCTACCTGACGGAGCCATTTTGGATTGTCTGCCGACCAATAATGCATATTCCTCATATTGACAATTCCTTTGTTGGAGAATGATGCCTCGTCGGTAAAGAGAACATCTGCAAAAAAATTTGGATTAGTCAGAAGTTTTTGCTGAGTCCACCAACAAAATGTTACCCTATTGCGGAAGTCATTTCCATGAAGATCCTGGTGTAAATGAACGTGGTAAGGATGAAGTTTATGACGTTTAAGAATACGCTGTGCACTTGATTTCGACACACCAACTTCTCGTTCAATTTGACGTGTGCTGATTTGAGGATTCACAGCTATGGTAGCGAGCACAGCAACTTCAGCACGTTCATCTGTGCGTGTTCTAGGACGATGTCGAGGTCTTGGATTTAAGCTTCCCGTTTCACGTAGACGAGATGTGAGACGACCAAACATCCGGCGCGAAGGCGACGGCTTCTCAGGGAATCGTCTTCTGTACAGTCGTTCTGTCTGAACAGCATTTCGCCCATCTACAACAGGGTACAGTACAGGTATGTAGAGTAGGGCAGAAAAAAGACATATTAACTTAATAATCATAATGTTCGCTAACAGTACTATCAACAAACAAACAAGCAATCTCATAACGTATTTACCGTCAACGTACATTCTCCATAGATCAGCAGCATTTCTACCATATCTTCATGTGTGTACATTATACTGTACAGTATAAGTTCCACAACACAACGTTTATTCACAATGTGTACAACCTCCGTGCCGGCACTAGATTACTCTGATGCACGACTACACTGGCAAGCGGTGTACTGCACTCCAAAGCAACAACAAATGGGATGCTCGGAGGGTGGTGAAGTACAGGAGTTTGCATGGGTCGCAAATCATAAACAAGGCGAAGTGGTAACTGTGGCAGTAGTGGGAACTACGTTGGACACTTGACTAGGTAGAGCCAGGCCCTGCGCGGCAGGCACAATGGGTCATATAACGCATTAGATAAACTTTATTTTGGGTGTGCAGGATAAATAAGACAACCTGACGGGTGTACACCGATCGGTACTGGTTCATATTGTGTACGTAGATACGTAAAACGTGGAAGAGGGAAACCATTATGTGCTTATGAGAGTTGATGGCAGCAGACCGTATTATTCGTTTCGGACCTCTTGATAAGTATGGAGGTGTGATTACACATGTCAGTCACATCGCGATTACGGGCAGCATGGGGTTCACGCCTGAGCCTCAGGACGTGCGCTAGCAGCGCATGTCGGGTGTTTCAAGCGTCATCTTCGCGTCTCTATATCTCGGAAGGTAATGGGAATATTGCGATGCAATCAACGCCATTGTGTATGTGCTTTGTCATGCTATGGATTGCTGAAGAAAAAATATAGGAGGTCCATTTAAAGAAAACATAAGTTTGTGTTAAAAAACACATATGCTTTCGTTTTAGAATGTTTCCAAATATGTACATTCATGGGCCCCAGCCCTACATTGATACCGGTGAAAGTCGTTTTCCAACAGCTGTTATTGTTCCAGAGATATTTTGGGTGGACAAGATAGCTGGGACACCCTGTATACCGGTTAAGGGTGGTACCTGCAACGGGCAGTCTCTCTCCCACCCACACACACCTTGAAAATTCACTATCCCGCCAATTTTATCGCCCTGGAGGCATGGGCGAGATATCACGTTACATCCTGATCATGTATGTACCGCATAAAAGTGCAGGCCTGGAGGTCAGGGGAGGGTTGAGGGTTGTCGTTGAATATATCTAACCTGCCTGAGCTGTTACTCAGGATCAAGTGTAACCTAACACTGGACGTCCTTATCTTATCTGTCAAGGTCATTTATATCTTGTGGGCCCGAGGCAATTTGTATCCCGTATGCCCAGTCATTTATACCTCGTGTGTGACACTGGAAGTCTTTATCAGGTGTGTGGTCAGGCCTGGAGGGGGGGGGGGGGGGTGACCTTGAGTATACGTTGCACAAGGTCTTTTGTATCTCGAATGCCCACTAAATAACTAATAGTGCCACTTAAAGGTCTATTTCAGTGTGTAAACTCCGGAAGGAAAGGCAGTAGGCACCAAATAAATATAATGGACAATTCTACGTTTCATTCCAATCGTATATTATTTAAGACATAGGTTTAACAACTAAAAATTGATGTGTCGTCTAGTGTAGTACGCTGTGTCATGCCCTGCAATGGGTGCCAAACCTATGGTAAATTAAAATTGTACTGAGGTATTAATTAATTCCTCTTCTGCTGAGTGTTAGGCTTGAAATCAGACTTCCTCTCCTGGACGTGAGAAATAGCTCGGTGCGACAGGGGGGGGGGGGGGGGTAAACAAGTACAGTAACTTCATTTACCAGTTTATTAAAATGTGGAAGTGAATATAAAATACACAAAGGGTCATAGATCTTGAGACTCTTTTACTGGGGTAACACGACACCGTGAATGGGTTTGTAGTGCGCTGTGGGCTCTCTGATGTGCTAGCTTGGCGGTATCACTTTACTCACATCCTGTATCGGCTGTCCACTGCGAAAAATTGGCTGCGGCTAGCGATTATGTGCGGCGGCGTGTGTGATGGGCTGTTGTCTCGGATGCATCTTGATCACCGGTCGGCACGTGGCAGATGTTGGACAGTGACCTGTAGGTGAACTGAAATGTCCCCTTAGAAAAATTATGAATGACTGTGCTGGTAAACTTCTACGTTATTTGATTTTGAAACAGCTCAGCAAAACTCAACATACTCAAACAGTTTTCTCTTTACTTATTCTGATCATCACTAAAATGACACACAATATTTTTAGCGCAACGCAATATGACTTTCAATAATCCCTACAAAAGAGTGGCCCTGACTAACAATAACCTATACCTTTCATAAATCACTTACCTCACAAAAATCTTCGTTACTCGAACTACTGCAATACAGCGAGTGCCAATACTGCCAGCTAAATAAAAGATTCTAAGTACTAAAAGCACTAACTACTGATAGGCATAGTTAGCAAATGAAAGATTTTGATAGAGAACACACAATGTATTTATCTTAATAATGTTCAAAAGTCATCATATATATCTATCAATTCATGATAACCATCTTTACAAATTTCCTTTTTTCTGGTGGACAGACGTCCAGATCGTCCACTCATAGTAACCTCTCAAAACTCTGGCATCTCTCTCGCCACATCCACCACTGCTGGCGGCTCACCTCCAACTGCCCAACGCTACGTGCTGTTCACATCCAACTGCCCAACACTACACAAGCGAATATTCCAACAATGAGTCCAACTAGTTACAGACTGCACACAGCACAGTTAGTGATTTTCATACAGAACGCTACGTGGCGTTACCAACATAAAAGCCTTAACAGTCTACTTACATAGCCCCCATGCTCCCCACAAAAAAATTTTACAGATTGTTTTGGGCAGTGGTCAATACACATTTGCTAAATTGTTTTTATGTTAACGATAACAAATATATCAAATGAACACAATTATTGATACACTGTTGGTCAAAATCAAAAATTGTCCTCACAGTCCATTTGAGTCGAAAGCGTATCTACTGTGTCCTTTAAGTTTTCCCGAGTTTTTGCAACTTGCGTAACCGAGTCATATGTAGATGCAACTGAGTCAATTTTAGCTTGCAAGGTGTCGTGATTTTCATGAACAATAGTTTGCAGTTCTTTTATGGCTGCTTCGTGATTCTGTAATGCATTTTCATGACGCGAAGAAAATAGGTTGAAAATGCTCACAAATTTGTGTTTGTACGTCATTAAAGACTTTTTGACATTTCGATTCGATTTTAAGTAACTCAGCAGTTAAATCTTCACCCGTTTGTTCAAGCGTTTGCTCAATTGTGCTTAACTTTTGAAGATTTTGTTCCATTTTGTCTAACTTTTGTAGCTGTTGCTGTGTTCGTTCCTGATTCTGTTCCATTCGTTGCATGAATTGCAATAACAATGTATTAGTGTCTGGAACTTGTTCCTTTGTGCTTATCGGCAGTGCATAACAGGCAACATTGGCATTTTGAAAAGCAAAAAATGTGTCTTAACTTGATTGAGAAACGGGTAATGACGCAAAACCTGAATCTACAGTAATTGTAAAATTTTGTCCTGTCATTTCGGATTCCTGAGGCGAGCTGTTGCCGAAAGATCGATCGGCAGTGCTTCCCTGTTCACCAATTGTTTCACTGTCTACACCATTATTTGTCGCCTGGTCCATTTCCCTATGCACAATTACCAAATTACTACTCTGACCGAGCGAGGGGGCGCAGTGGCTAGCACACTGGACTCGCATTCGGGAGGACGACGGTTCAATCCCGCGTCCGGCCATCCTGATTTAGGTTTTCCGTGATTTCCCTAAGTAACTCCAGGCAAATGCCGAGATGGTTCCTTTGAAAGGGCACGGCCGACTTCCTTCTCCGTCCTTCCCTAACCCGATGAGACCGATGACCTCGCTGTTTGGTCTCTTCCCCCAAACCAACCAACCAACCAACTACTCTGAATGTCTGTTAATTCATTACACGGTGGTGCTAACACACTACTCTCGTCTTCACTGTCATTTCTCAGTTTACTTTGGAGCCTAGTATTACGTTTTTCACACGCCGTAAGTGTCACAATATTTGACACACTAAAACAGAAAAGCACAATTTGAAGATCAAAATAAGAAAACACATTAAAACAGCACTTAAAATAATATCCACTTAATTGGAAGAGCGGCTGCGAAATACTTGGTGCAAATCTACATGCATGTCGCAACTGTTTCACAGTACAACAATGAAAAACTACAACTACAAAGGAAATTCTCTTTACAATCACGCGTTAGCAATAAACACTAACTACACTAATTACTCAAACTACAAGAAAAATTCAGAAGATTCCAGTGACGTATCCTCGTCTAAGGGTCGACATATGAGACGTCCCCTTAGAAAAATTATGAATGACTGTGCTGGTTAACTTCTACGTTATTTGATTTTCAAACAGCTCAGCAAAACTCAACATACTCAAACAGTTTTCTCTTTGCGTATTCTGATCATCACTAAACTGACACACAATACTTTTAGCGCAACGCAATATGACTGTCAATAATCCCTACAAAAGAATGGCTCTGACCAACAATAACCTATACCTTTCATGAATCACTTACCTCACAAAAATCTTCGTTACTTGAACTACTGCAATACAGCGAGCGCGAATACTGCCAGCTAAATAAAAGATTCCAACTACTGAAAGCACTAACTACTGATAGGCATAGTTAGCAAATGAAAGATTTTGATAGAGAACACACAATGTATTTACCTTAATAATGTTCAAAAGTCATAATCAATTCATGATAACCATCTTTACAAATTTCCTTTTTCTGGCGGACACACGTCCAGATCGTTCACTTATAGGAACCTCTCAAAACTCTGGCATCTCTCTCTCCACATCCAACACTGCTGGCGGCTCACCTCCAACTGCCCAACGCTACGTGCTGTTCACACCCAACTGCCCAACACTACACAAGCGAATATTCCAACAATGAGTCCAACTAGCCACAGACTGCACACAGCACAGTCAGTGATTTTCATACAGAACGCTACGTGGCGTTACCAACATAAAAACCTAAACAGCCTAATTACAGAACGCTTCGGTAGTTTTGTGCGAGTCAAGCTCATGCTTCAAGTAGGTGACAGATCGTCGCCGGCGAACCCATACGCGGACATACCGACATGGACTTTCAGGTGAGAGTTGTAATGTCGTCTTCGAATCAGATGTGGGACAAGAAAAAAATTGAATTTAGCACAGTATACAATGGAGTAGAAATATGGATGGAGGGACATTTCGGAAGGAGTACCAATGGAACCGAAATTGAATAGTATTAGGGTGCTCGTGAGAATGACTACTTGACAGCATAGTCAAATTTGGAATCAGTATTGGAATCGGACTGCAAAAGCAGCATCGTGGTCAGAGTTACTACATTGACATCAGAAACGCATACAAAGCTGAATGTTTGTGCAAATGAGCATCAGACTAGAATGAAATCTAGCATAGACTGGAATGAGAAACGATAAAGCTTGGAATGGACTGACATCAGCGTGGGATCAGTTCCACAGGGAGTCCCGATACAACAGACCCCTACTATTCCACAAGTCGGCGGCTTTGTTCCACGTCTTCCCCCTCTTGTAGAACGCTAAACTCTGTCATCTCATCTTATCACTGCCTGGTAATGTCTCAGTCTCAGCAGACAGACACTTTCGCCTGGGCAGCACTTCTCCTCTTCATTCCTCGTTCCATTGTGCCAGCTTTCTGCTGAAATATCATAAAAGTTCCTAAAATCTGGGATTCGCGTGCAGTTGCTGGGGACTGTCGCGTCCTCGGGTGCCGCGAACCGTTCTCACTGTGTCGCGTTAACTGAAGTTTTCGGCGCCAGGCTGACGACTCGCAGTATATTTCTAATAAGCTTACGCACTTGAAGGATCATAAATGGCTGTGAGGTGGTTGAACATCTGCAGGAAAGTAGTGCGCCGGTTACTTTTCTCCAGGAATCGCTAGCTGAGGAAAAATGTTATGTTTTACTTGCGAAGGAAGTCTTACTCACTCTCAATGTCCAGTGACTATGAACTTGTACGGCCATAGCCTCTCTCTTAGGTCGTATTAATCTGGCAGCGCGTCCCTATTCTCATTCACCTGCCTTTGCGGAAAGCTATCCAGAGGGAAACAGTAAGGTGTCGGCACGCCCACCACGTCCATCACTTGCGTTTCGAGGAAGTTTTCCCCAACAACATTAACAAAAGTTTAAGCCACCCCTTTTGTAGCAAACGCAGGTGCTTCTCAGTCACAAACTGTCCATCATTCCCTCACATTCACTACCATCGCTACATCAATTTCTCATTTAAGATTCAACCACGTTACTTTGTGACAAAACCCTTAGCCCCAGAGTCTATGTGACTTTCCACTGTAGTCGACCTTCTTCGTCGGGGACTAAAAAATTTTGCTGAAGTATGAAAACTTCAAGAGTCGGACGCTAGCGCGCGTGTGTGTGTTTGTGTGTAGTTTGACCAGACAGAACAATCCATGAACCTATCTTCTCCACCAGCACTTCACACCATTAAGCAAGATCACGTCAGAGTTTCGGAGTGACGAAACTTTATTTTTTGTAGGAACCGCATTCTGTTAATAGTGGACAACAAGGTAAATCGTGTCTCATTGAGTATATAAATACTACAAAAAATCACTAACACCGTCCGAAAAGACCTTGAAAACCCAACGGTAACGACTGGCCGCCGTGTCATCCTCAGTCCTTAGGTGTCACCGGATGCGTATACGGAGAGGCATGTGGTCAGCAAACCGCTCTCCCGGCCGGCCAGAGTGGCCGAACGGTTCTAGGCGCTACAGTCTGGAGCCGCGCGACCGCTACGGTCGCAGGTTCGAATCCTGCCTCGGGCATGGATGTGTGTGATGTCCTTAGGTTAGTTAGGTTTAAGCAGTACTAAGTTCAAGGGGACTGATGACCTCAGAAGTTAAGTCCCATAGTGCTCAGAGCCATTTGAGCCGCTCTCCTGGCCGTTGTCAGTTCGTGACTAGTACCGCTAGTTCTCAACCAAGCAGCTCCTCAATTGGCCCCACAGAAGCTGACTGCACCCAGCTTGCCAACAGCACTATACAGACCCGGACAGTGACTCACCCAAGTGCTAGCGAAGCCCGACAGTGCATAACTTCGGTGATCTGGTGGGAACCGGTGTTGCCACTGCGGCAAGGCGTTGGCATATATAAATACTGGTACATCTCGCTGTGTGGACTGTGTTGCTACAGAGGAAAATATAAGGTTTATCAGTAGAATGTTCCAGTCAAATCACAGAACAAGTGGATACTTGCCATAGTCTTATATAAGTTTATTGTTACAATGCTCCAATCACAGTACGGTGCTCCACTCTTGATAAACATTCACTGGAAAACCGTTCTCGAAGATTGGTGAGATAGTGGACTCTCTCAGCGACCCAGCTACCAGTCAAGATAGTGAACTAATATTTATCTGTAGTAGGTTTGAAAGCTTTTGTGTCTCATCACCGTAGTCCTAGTCTAGCACAAATTCGACTTTTCTGTGATTCCAAAAGAGATTTTCAACGAATGAAAAGCTCCTTCAAACACGACTGGATATCGCCCTTAACTGGCGGTAGAAACAGCTCAGAAAAAATGATTTGATGACCATTTTCAGAGGATGAAGGAGATAGTTAAGAGTACTTACAGATGTTCTGAATAAGTGAAATGAAGTTGTATTTGCTAAATTTCCTAACTTCAACTTCTATCACCTGGCGCATGTTAATAAGCTGCCACAAAGCATGAGTGCCTTATATCGAAACACCTTTACAGGATCCTTGAAAAGCCACTGAAATACTATAAACGGAGTTCACTTCTGTGCTGATTACTTGTGTCTGTGTGTTTATGTGTTGCAAATGAACCAAAAATTTCATTAATATTCTGTTCTAAGTTATGTTTGACGAAAAGTCTTCAGTTCACTCTCATAGTTATTCCGTAAGCACGTATTTTGCTTAAGACATCATGGGTCTTGTTATCAGCAGACTGAGACTCCTGTTAAACAAAAGAACGAGTTAAAATTTCACACGGCTAGTGCTTGTTGGATTCGTGTTTATTTGAATAAACGACTATTAAGGTCTGCAAAAATGACCTCATACGCGATTACAGCACGTGATTCATATGTTTGTAAAAAACTGACGTAAGCGATGTAGGTATGTAGTTTTTTGCATCTGTCCGTGTCACCAGGGAAATGTCTGCTGCGCGCAGAAAGAATGAATGTAATTCTTCTAGGAAAGAAAAGTCGTAACCTAGAAAGCACGTATAAAGCTGCTGTTGATATTACGCTATACTTTTGTAATATAGTATATTACCTCAGTCTCTGACATGTGTGAATTATGTTAAAAATGAAAATACGGAGAAAGCGCATCTATACGTTAGTTAAGTAGAGACTGAATAGAATGAGCGTAGCCACCAGGATAATAAATGTGTCGAGACTAGAGACAGAAATGTTGCAAGAGTAGTGAATTTAAAATACCTGAAGTAATGGATCTAGTCAAACTGTACATATAAATGGCGGAACAAACAAATAACCAGAACATGAGAACTAGTCTTCTGGATAACACTATTCAGGTAGTCTTATATTGAACAGCTACAGCAAATAGGTCCAAAAGAAAGAAAAATATCGAGGAAATTTCAACGCTATTTTCAACTGCAACCAGGAGTTGGAAGAGGACGTATTCAATCACACAGAAAATTTTATGGACATAGTACAAAAACAAATATTCATATTCCATACTTAGTTAATGAGGATGTACAGAACAAGTAACCCAAAACTAATGTTGAATATGTAGCACTGCCAAAAGCAACTGCAATGAGGATTTAGGAGATCCAGAGCGAAACTGAAGAAATTAGAACAACATGCAAGACGACCCACAGGAGAATGATGAGCGCATACTGAATAGTAAACTCATGGAATTCCAGGATAGATAGTCAACAATTGTATTCAGTACATGAGATGGTACAGAAATTTCAATTTTGCGTGCAGATAGTTACATTTCCATGAAATAACAACCAGTGACTCCCCAATACCTTTCTTCAATCTATGTGGTAAGTGTTAGGCAGCTGGGTGGTTTGGTTAGTTGTTGGTGAGCAGATTTCCCTTGGGCTTCCGTGCAGTTGCCTGTTTGTGATGGCTGACGTGAAAGCGCAACGTTTCTGTATAAAGTTTAGCTTTAAGCCTGGGAAAACTTCTGCAGAAACGCATCAAACGTTGAAGCAATCTTTTGAGGACTACGTTCTAGATCAGACGTAAGATGTAGGACTAGTAAAGCGTTTCAAAAACGGGCGAACATCGACTGATGAGGACCACCGTTTCGGTCGGTTGTGAACTGGCGTAAAATGAGGGATCTTATTCTGTAAGATCGTTGACAGAACACCCGAGAACGCTGCATCACCGTGGAATATGTTACGTAAGATACATACCGCTGTATCGGTAGCTAAGGTCATCAATAAATACTATCAGACATGTACAAAAAGCCGACCGCAGTGACCGAGCTGTTCTAGGCGCTTCAATCTGGAACCGCGCGACCGCTACGGTCGCAGGTTCGAAGCCTGCCTCTGGCATGGATGTGTGTGGTGTGTTTGGGTTAGTTAGGTGTAAGTAGTTTTAAGTTCTAGGGGACTGATGACCTCAGATGTTAAGTCCCATAGTGCTCAGAGCCATTTGAACCATTTGAACCATCTACAAAATGGTAACACACTGATAAGTTTATTTACACTGTTTACACTTAATAATTGAGTTAAACATAAGTTTGAATGCTGTAGGTTCATCTGTGGTGCTGAGGTTTATACAATTATTGTAATGTTTGATGTGTCGACAGAAGTGCCGACACAGTGTTATTTTGAGGGGGCCGATAGGCACGCTATCTAACGCAGACGGGCGTGAATTCTGGAACAGGATAACTATTGAATGGTAGCAAGAAAAGTACGTAGCTGCTTTACACTTAACTTTTAATCTTGGTTTGTTTACAACGTTCTTCGTGAGACATTTATACGATAACTCTCAAAGTAGGTAAGGCTAATGGCGCCTTGCTAGGTCGTAGCCATGGACTTAGCAGAAGGCTATTCTGACTGTCTCTCTCGGCAAATGAGAGGAAGGCTTCGTCCGTATTGTCGCTAGCAATGTCGTCCGTACAACTGGGGCGAGTCCTCGTCCGTATCTCGAGACCTGCCTTGTGGTGGCGCTCGGTCTGCGATCACACAGTGGCGACACGCGGGTCCGACATGTACTAAATGGACCGCGGCCGATTTAAGCTACCACCTAGCAAGTGTGGTGTCTGGCGGTGACACCACAATGTTCTTGATAGAACAAATAGTCTTGAATGATCGATACGCATGCAGCGCCATACGCTACATAGCATTTTCCAAAACGCCGCCCATAAAAACACGATTTTTCTAGGCTCATACCTCAGGTTCTGTTGGTGATAAAAAGGCAAGATCAACTGTTTTGGATAGAACTTTGTCTAGGCACCATTTTTGCACCCAACATAAAGATCGTCTTACTGTAACTATAATACAGTAAAGGGTCAAAGTTTGAATATTATACACTTTCTCCAGCTTAGGAAAATGGAGAAAATCGATTTGTCCTTTTTGCAGTAGATGAGGTCTATGGTACGCTTTAAGGGGCTTATGGAGGCACTTTTTAGTCCATGGGCGGTTCCTGAAAAAAAAAAAAAAAAAAAAAAACGGAAAACATGGTTCTGGGTACTAAATCCGAACAGGGGATTCAAAGACGGTCATGAACGGAAAATGGCTGAAATTTTTTACGATATATTCCTAACATCCAGATCTCGAACAACCTTGCAACTTTACTTGATATCTTTATCTGTTTCCGAAGTATAGAGGTTCGAAGAGACCCTAAGTGTACGCGTAAAATATAGTGTGAGGCGAAAACGTAGTTTATAAAATGACGTAGCACGGAGGAATGTGCTGTTAAGTGTCTCCGTTATCATCAGAAGGGTGCTGGGAACTTCATGTTGTTGTAATAGTGAGGTACATGCAAAATTTTTGTGCACGTAAAATCTGGTTTGAGGTGTATGATTATACGGAGTGTTAGGAAATTCCCGTTATAAACCTCTTGGACCTGTAGTCGGGAGTGACTACATAATATTCTGAATAGGAACCGATGTCTGGAAACGTCATCCAACGACGCCACAGGGAGTGAAAGTTATAGTCACCGGCGCCTGTAAACGTATATACACTCCTGGAAATGGAAAAAAGAACACATTGACACCGGTGTGTCACACCCACCATACTTGCTCCGGACACTGCGAGAGGGCTGTACAAGCAATGATCACACGCACGGCACAGCGGACACACCAGGAACCGCGGTGTTGGCCGTCGAATGGCGCTAGCTGCGCAGCATTTGTGCACCGCCGCCGTCAGTGTCAGCCAGTTTGCCGTGGCATACGGAGCTCCATCGCAGTCTTTAACACTGGTAGCATGCCGCGACAGCGTGGACGTGAACCGTATGTGCAGTTGACGGACTTTGGGCGAGGGCGTACAGTGGGCATGCAGGAGGCCGGGTGGACGTACCGCCGAATTGCTCAACACGTGGGGCGTGAGGTCTCCACAGTACATCGATGTTGTCGCCAGTGGTCGGCGGAAGGTGCACGTGCCCGTCGACCTGGGACCGGACCGCAGCGACGCACGGATGCACGCCAAGACCGTAGGATCCTACGCAGTGCCGTAGGGGACCGCACCGCCACTTCCCAGCAAATTAGGGACACTGTTGCTCCTGGGGTATCGGCGAGGACCATTCGCAACCGTCTCCATGAAGCTGGGCTACGGTCCCGCACACCGTTAGGCCGTCTTCCGCTCACGCCCCAACATCGTGCAGCCCGCCTCCAGTGGTGTCGCGACAGGCGTGAATGGAGGGACGAATGGAGACGTGTCGTCTTCAGCGATGAGAGTCGCTTCTGCCTTGGTGCCAATGATGGTCGTATGCGTGTTTGGCGCCGTGCAGGTGAGCGCCACAATCAGGACTGCATACGACCGAGGCACACAGGGCCAACACCCGGCATCATGGTGTGGGGAGCGATCTCGTACACTGGCCGTACACCACTGGTGATCGTCGAGGGGACACTGAATAGTGCACAGTACATCCAAACCGTCATCGAACCCATCGTTCTACCATTCCTAGACCGGCAAGGGAACTTGCTGTTCCAACAGGACAATGCACGTCCGCATGTATCCCGTGCCACCCAACGTGCTCTAGAAGGTGTAAGTCAACTACCCTGGCCAGCAAGATCTCCGGATCTGTCCCCCATTGAGCATGTTTGGGACTGGATGAAGCGTCGTCTCACGCGGTCTGCACGTCCAGCACGAACGCTGGTCCAACTGAGGCGCCAGGTGGAAATGGCATGGCAAGCCGTTCCACAGGACTACATCCAGCATCTCTACGATCGTCTCCATGGGAGAATAGCAGCCTGCATTGCTGCGAAAGGTGGATATACACTGTACTAGTGACGACATTGTGCATGCTCTGTTGCCTGTGTCTATGTGCCTGTGGTTCTGTCAGTGTGATCATGTGATGTATCTGACCCCAGGAATGTGTCAATAAAGTTTCCCCTTCCTGGGACAATGAATTCACGGTGTTCTTATTTCAATTTCCAGGAGTGTATAATGGTGATTCAAAAGTAACAGTACACACATCGTGTATGTAATACATGCATCAAAATAAGCGTAAAATGTTAAATAAAATTTCGTCTCAAATTGCTTTATTTCAGTGTTATGCAGTAGAGTAGAGACCAGAAGTGCAACAGAAACAACACTAAATTAATTCTTCTCAGAAAGCAACGACAAGAAGGGACCCCAAATTTAACACAGCTACGTACTGCACATTTACTCCACAATTTGTTCAGAATGATGTCCATGTAGACGAAGACAGTGACGCGTTCGACGTCTTACAGCTCTCGAAATGTTGCAGACTCCGTTCATCTCATTCTGCACAGCGGCACAGCCGTTTTCATTTCGCTGCTGTAGTTATGCTACATTCCTGATACCAACTCATATAAGCTCCTTTAGGGGGCCCCAAAGGTAGAAGTCATGGGGTTAAGATCCGGAGATCTGGCCGACCAAGCAACTGGGCCTGAACGACCTATACTCTTATCGGGATAAACACACTGAGATACTCTCTTGCCTCCCGACTGAAATGTGCAGGGCCACCGTCGTGCAGAAAGCAGAAGTTGGTTCGCGTAGCGCGTGTAACCATGAAGCGGACCACACAATTCATGTTCGAAAAACTGTCGATATACTCTATCAGTCAGGTTCTGTGGACCAACATGCGGTCCGAGTAGCTGATTGTCCACTATACCACACGAAATGTTCACTGAAAACGATGTAGATATTCTCACTGTAGTTGCGCGAGGATTCTCATACGCCCGCACATGCCCCACAGCGCCACAGAGTGCAACGGACTGCACCGAACCCAAGTAAACATAGGCATTTCATACCAGAATCAACCGGGCGGTGTGGAGGGATGCACAAAGCAACATCAGTCGATACGCAGGCGAACACGACACGCCAAAAGCCTATACTGGCCTATGATGTAATCCTACCACCAATGACATTATGCATCATAATTCGGAAATCAAGATATTTCAGGTAAAACTTTATTTAACATTTACTGTTATAATGATGCGTACTTTACACCCACGAAATGTGTTCACTTACTTTTGAATCACCCTGTGAGCAGGGTGATTCGGTGATGATGTTACAAACTTTCTAAGTAGATAGAGAAGGATAAATAAATCAATTTGAGGTAACAGTCCCTGTACCGGAAACGAAAGAATCTGATGTAATGAGAAAAAACCGTTCTGATAACTTTGACCTTTAAAAATACATATACCGGGACTCTTACTGCTAAGACTGTAGGGTCGGCAACTTTCAGAGGTGGTAGTATGGATCAAATCAAGAAAAAATGTCTGGTAAAAATTGACTCTAAAACGCATACCTTAAGAGCTATGAGCACTTGTTCAATAGAGATGTGTTTCACAGTAGCGAAGGTGAACAGGTGCTCATAGCTTCTCAGATATCTATCTTGCAGCCCATGTTAATCGGACATTTTTTCCTTGCTTCGGTCCATACTAACATATCTAAAAGTTGCCCCTTGTCCGCCATCGCATAAATTTTGTAATATCATCACGGAATCACCCCATGCATGGATACATTTACGGGCGCCGGCCCCTATACGTTCGACGCTCTGTAGCGTCGATGGATGACGTTTCTGGACCTGTATTCTTACTCAAAATATTGTGTACTCACTCCCCTCCACATGTCCTAGAAGTCTATAACGGGAACTTCAATTTCACATAAGTAAACTATCAAAATTTTACTGATCCACGAAGTTCTTTCCGTATGAGTGGCATGCCCTTCTGTAGCAAGGAAAAGAATCAAACCAGCGGAACTTCCTATCGAAGCACTAAAAAGGCGAACATGCTCCTGTTTATTAAAAGACTCTGACTAAAAAGTGAGATACCAACCGCCTCATTCTACATTCCTCAGCACCTTTAAAATTTTGCAAAACATTTTGACATGCAAACATACTTACGCCTTTTTACGCGGGGAGAAAAGGAGACATTGACATTGGGAAAGAGATGCACAATTAACAGATAGTGGAAGATACCCCCCCACCCCATGAACCATAGACCTTGCCGTTGGTGGGGAGGCTTGCGTGCCTCAGCGATACAGATAGCCGTACCGTAGGTGCAACCACAACGGAGAGGAATCTGTTGAGAGGCCAGACAAACGTGTGGTTCCTGAAGCGGGGCAGCAGCCTATTCAGTAGTTGCAGGGGCAACAGTCTCAATGATTGACTGATCTGGCCTTGTAACACTAACCGAAACGGCCTTGCTGTGCTGGTACTGCGAACGGCTGAAAGCAAGGGGAAATTACGGCCGTAATTTTTCCCGACGGCATGCAGCTTTACTGTATGGTTAAATGATGATGGCACTCTCTTGGGTAAAATATTCCGGAGGTAAAATAGTCCCCCATTCGGATCTCCGGGCGGGGACTACTCAAGAGGACGTCATCAGGAGAAAGAAAACTGGCGTTCTACAGATCGGAGCGTGGAATGTCAGATCCCTTAATCGGGCAGGTAGGTCAGAAAATTTAAAAAGGGAAATGGATAGGTTAAAGTAACATATAAGGGAATTAGTGCAGTTCGGTGGCAGGAGGAACAAGACTTTTAGCCAGGTGAATACAGGGTTATAAATACAAAATCAAATACGGGTAATGCAGGAGTAAGTTTAATAATGAATTAAAAAATAGGAGTGCGGGTAAGCTACTACAAACAGCAAAGTTCACTCCTTACTGTGGCCACGACAGACACGAAGCCCACGCCTACTACAGTAGTACAAGTTTATATGCCAACTAGCTCTGCAGATGACGAAGTAATTGAAGAAATGTACGATGAGATAAAAGAAATTATTCAGATAGTGAAGGGAGACGAAAATTTAATAGTCATGGGTGACTGGAATTCGATAGTAGGAGAAGGAAGAGAAGGAAACGTAGCAGGTGAATATGGAATGCACATAATAAATGGAAGAGGAAGCGGCGTGGTAGAATTTTGCGCAGAGCATAACTTAATCTTAGGTAACACTTGGTTCAAGAATCATAAAAATAGGTTGTATACATTAAAGAAACCTGGAGATACTGACAGGTTTAAGATAGATTATATAATGGCAAGACAGAGATTTAGGAACCAGGTTTTAAAATGTCAGACATTTTCAAAACACTTGGTTCAAGAATCATAAAAGTAGGTTGTATACATTAAAGAAACCTGGAGATACTGACAGGTTTAAGATAGATTATATAATGGCAAGACAGAGATTTAGGAACCAGGTTTTAAACTGTCAGACATTTTCAAGGGTGGATGTGGACTCTGACCACAATCTATTGGTTATGAACTGTAGATTAAAACTGAAGAAACTGCGAAAAGGTGGCAATTTAAGGAGATGGGACCTGGATAAACTGACGAAACCAGAGGTTGTACAGAGTTTCAGGGAGAGCATAAGGGAACAATTGACAAGAATGGGGGAGAGAAATACAGTAGAAGAGGAATGGGTAGCTTTTAGGGATGAAGTAGCGAAGGCAGCAGAGGATCAAGTAGGTAAAAAGACGAGGGCTAGTAGAAATCTTTGGGTAACAGAAGAAATATTGAATTTAATTGATGAAAGGAGAAAATATAAAAATGCAGTAAATGAAGCAGGCAAAAAGGAATACAATAGTCTCAAAAATGAGATCGACAGGAAGAGCAAAATGGCTAAGCAGGGATGGCTAGAGGACAAATGTAAGGATGTAGAGGCTTATCTCACTAGGAGTAAGATAGATTGAATATCAAGAGCTCAGATGGAAACCCAGTTGTAAGCAAAGAAGGGAAAGCAGAAAGGTGGAAGGAGTATATAGAGGGTCTAGACAAGGGCGATGTACTTGAGGGCAATGGGAAATGGGAGATACGATACTGCATGAAGAGTTTGACAGAGCACTGAATGACCCAAGACGAAACAAGGCCTCGGGAGTAGACAACATTCCATTAGAACTACTGACGGCCTTGGGAGAGCCAGTCCTGACAAAACTCTACCATCTGGTGAGCAAAATGTATGAGACAGGCGAAATACCCTCAGACTTCAAGAAGAATATAATAATTCCAATCCCAAAGAAAGCAGATAATGACAGATGTGAAAATTACCGAACCATCAATTTAATAAGTCACGGCTGCAAAATACTAACGCGAATTCTTTACAGACGAATGGAAAAACTGGTAGAAGCCTAACTCGGGGAAGATCAGTTTGGATTCCATAGAAATGTTGGAACATGTGAGGCAATACTGACCCTGCGGCTTACCTTAGAAGCTATATTAAGAAAAGGCAAACCTACATTTCTAGCATTTGTAGACTTAGAGAAAGCTTTTGACAATGTTGACTGGAATACTCTCTTTCAAATTCTGAAGTTGGCAGGGGTAAAATACAGGGAGCGAAAGGCTATTTACAACTTGTACAGAAACCAGATGACAATTATAAGATTCGAGGGACATAAAAGACAAGCAGTGATTGGGAAGGAAGTGAGACAGGGTTGTAGCCTCTCCCCGATGTTATTCAATCTGTATATTGAGCAAGCAGTAAAGGAAACAGAAGAAAAATTCGGAGTAGGTATTAATATCCATTGAGAAGAAATAAAAACTTTGAGGTTCGCCGATGACATTGTAATTCTGTCAGAGACAGAAAAGGACTTAGAATAGCAATTGAACGGAATGAACAGTGTCTTGAAATGAGGATATAAGACGGACATCAACAAAAGCAAAACGAGGATAATGGAATGTAGTCGAGTTAACTCAGGTGATGCTGTGGGAATTAGATTAGGAAATGAAACACTTAAAGCAGTAAAGGAGTTTTGCTATTTGGGGAGCAAAATAACTGATGATGGTCGAAGTAGAGAGGATATAAAATGCAGACTGGCAATGGCAAGGAAAGCGTTTCTGAAGAAGAGAAATTTGTTAACATCGAGTATAGATTTAAGTGTCAGGAAGTCGTTTCTGAAAGTATTTGTATGGAGTGTAGCCATGTATGGAAGTGAAACGTGGACGATAAATAGTTTGGACAAGAAGAGAATAGAAGCTTTCGAAATGTGATGCTATAGAAGAATGCTGAAGATTAGATGGGTAGATCACATAACCAATGAGGAGGTATTGAATAGAATTGGGGAGAAGAGGAGTTTGTGGCACAACTTGACTAGAAGAAGGGATCGGTTGGTAGGACATGTTCTGAGGTATAAAGGGATCACCAATTTAGTATTGGAGGGCAGCTTGGAGGGTAAAAATCGTAGAGGGAGACCAAGAGATGAATATACTAAGCAGATTCAGAAGGATGTAAGTTGCAGTACGTAATGGGAGATGAAGAAGCTTGCAGAGGATAGAGTAGCATGGAGAGCTGCATCAAACCAGTCTCAGGACTGAAGACCACAACAACAACAACAACAACAACAAATGGAAGATAGTAGACAGAGTTTGTAGTACAGAAAGACCAAGGAGATAATGACAGTGTGAGAGAAAGAGAGGAGACACAGTGGCAGTGGAACATAGTTAACAGAGATAGGACAGTGCTAGAAAAAGAGTGAAGGAGCCAGAGGCAATGGGAGAGGAACAAGCAGAAGAAGAAACTGGAAGTGGATGAGAACCGCTGATAATGAGAGACAGAGTCTATGATAATGACAACAAGGAAGAGGGAGATAGTTACAGTGAGAAGTGACGGAAGCAGTGGGAAGGAATGAATAAGACGGTGGCAGTAAGACAGAGCGAGAGTGAGATAATGGCAGTGAAGCGGCCAGTAGAAGCGGCAGTAGTAGCATACGAGAGAGACTGTGGCTGTGAGACAGGGGACTGTTACCGTTAGAGAAACATAAACAGATAATGACAACAAGTTAGGCTGAATGAGTGAGTAAGAATAGGTAAGAGGGAGCGGATGGGTATGAGCGACTTACTGTTATGAACTGGTGGGCGTAAGCCAGTTATAGTTAGGGGAGCTTTGGGAGTGAGAAGTGAGTTGCATGTTAACTCTTTCGCTCACGAAATTTTTTCCCCGAAAAAAAAAAAAAATCATTGCTTTGCCAGCCAGTTATTCGAATTAAATTATGATTTCTCAGATGTATAAAATATTCCGAGGTGCCCCGCAAGGGGGGATATAACGCGTCCCCAAATGAGGACATTATGTTCAATTGGGTACAGTGTAAGTCGAAAACTCAAAGTATTTTATTTGATTTTATTTCATCAAAATACATAAATTACAGAAAGCTTATTTAATGATTATGTATATAAGCTGTGGTTTTACTCTTGTGAAGAATGATAATCAAAGAAACAATTTTTTTCTAGCCAGACATAGTGAATGTTACATTTTACACAATTAAATTTCGTTTCGCCTTTGCAACCCGGTTTCGTGCACCTTTCAAATGATTTTTTGTCACTGACCACTGGAAGATGCCCAGCGTTGTCCAAACGAACATTAGCTTCTGGACGAACTTCAACACTGACTCGTTTTGAAGTACCTCGAGATGGCACTGGACTCTCATTAATGGGACACCCCCTTTTCCTGGCAGCTGGCTTATCTATTTTTGTCAGTACTTTAACCACATTTGCTCTAAAGTGAAGCAAATCAAGTGTGTTATTTTGAGGAACATCGAATTCTGATGCCCTTTTCTTGTACTCCGTCCATGCATTTACACATACAATATCAATTGCATGAACAAACATGGCTGTCGAAAATTATGTTCGGTTTCAAAAGCAGCTAACTGCATGTTGGCTTCGGGTGCAAAGCCCGCCAAATGCCCAATAGGCGTGGCTGTCGCCCTGCCATGTCCGGACGCAAAGCACGTGAACAGACATCAGACTTTCCAATCTAGACACTTAAAGCTACCTTTCAGTCTGTTACTATTAGAGTGGGTATTTTTCTCATTCAGCTTTAGACTCGCTGCGCTGTAGCAAATTCGTATGCAACAATAACATTCTCGCTGCCAATGCACTTTCGTTTGGATGGGACGAGTGTTTCGTGATTATCTCAGTGTCACTTATCATGCAGTTAGCGGGCTTTGCGTCTAGGCTACTTAGCTTGCCATATATTGTATGGTATAAAACGTCTAACATTGCTTCCATCATTGTCCTATTGTTCAAAATTATTGTCAGGATCATCGTACAGATCCTCAATTTCAGATGAATTAAGGAGCTCTATGACTTCTTCTTCTGTAAGTGGCCTTCGTCTATCTTAGACTCGGGGCATTGTGAAACCACCGTAAGATGACTAAAAAGACAGCAAAATAATATCCTAACTACGCTATTACAATCTTTCAATCACAGTGTTTTCATTTGGAGACATGTATAAAGTTATAAATATGTCACTTACCTTTCGTTGTGAAAGACACCTTTAGTTTTCACCTTCAAGAATGCACCTTTCTACGCACAAATAAATTTTTTTACCTAAACTCAGAAGATATTAACCGGCTGATGGAAGGTACAAAGATTACTGGGAAGCATCCATGTGACTGCGCATTCAGTTTTGTTTTGTGGTACCACAGATTGACAGGAGATGTCGACACTGTTCTCAAATAAACTCTCTGCTTGTGACAATATGAGGACAACGATCACAAATGGTAAAATTTAACGAATTTTCATATACTAAGCATTTATTTAGTATATCCTTATATGAGGAAGCCATGACCGAAAGGGTTAAAAAGACCGGGAATATGTTCGCATGCCAAACTTTTTGGGAAAACTTTTAAAAGTGCTGAGGAAGGTAGAATTAGGCAGCTGGTACATCACTTTGCAGTCAGAGTCTTTTAATAAACCGAAGCATATTCGCCTTTTTTGTTCTCCGATAGGAGCATATTTCCGCTGGTGATACATTTATATAAGTGTCTGAATACTAATGATGTGCAGTAGCGTCGTGCTACGACGATGTATTGACCTCACTGCAACCTTTTGTACCAATGCTTATAAGCCTATAGATGCACTCGATCTGGGGCGAGCTCTGAATTGCGGCTGGTTAAACAGACGCACCGAGCAGACAGGATCACGTGCATTGGATTTCCGTCCTCTGGTGGCGTGTATGAGTGGCGCTACTGTCGGAGAACGGCGAGCGAAGGGAGAGACGCAGTCCCGGCGACGCGCTGGCGGGAGATTCAGAAGTGCGGTCTCCTGGTGTAAAGAGTGTGGCGCGCGGCGTGATGCTTGTGGTCGACGTTCATGCTGTCGATACTGCACACATGAACATAATCTGCAATTGAATTGAACATGAGTAGGACTGTGGCAAAGTATGTGGCATGCCTACTTCAGGAAGGTCAGAAGCAACATTGCTCGGAAGTCTCCAGGGAACAGTTTCAAGATGACCAGACTTCCTTTCAAAGGTTATCACTTTTGACGAAAGCTCAGTTTATGGCTATGACCCTGAAACTAAGCATGATCGTCCCTATGGAAGAATCTTCCTTCACCACTATGAAAAAAGCTCGACAAATCGAGAGTTACATTAAAGTTTTCTTGATCTGTTTTTATAATATCAATGTATTTATTGAAACAGAGTTCGTCTCTCCTGGTCAGACGTTCAATAAAGAGCTCTATCGCGATGATCTAAGACCTTTGAGGGACGATATGGGGAGAAAAAGGTCCATCGAAATTGCGTGCAAATGGCTGGGTACGTCACTATGAGAATGAAGGACCGCACACGGCTTACATTACTCGCAAAATTTTACTAACAACACGATGGCAGTTAATTCCCACCAGCCATACTAACCACACATAACTCCGTGTAACTGGGTCTTCCTCCCCAACATGAAAACCAGATTGAAGTGTTTAATATTTGATACCCAGGAGGAGAGTCAGTCGGTTCACAGAGGGTACTAAAAATTCTAACAAAAAAAACTTTCAGGATGCATTTCAAAAATGGTAGAAACGTTGCGATCGGTGTATTCGCACCCTAGAAGACTACTGTGAAGGTGATATATGAAAGAAAGATGAAAACGTAACAGCGTGAAAAGCTAAAAATCAAGAACTTCAAATAGCTATACGAAAATATGACAAGTCAAAAGCAGTTGAAGAACCGACAAAAAAGAGTGGTTCGGACTGGACGGTAGAGAGGCAAAAAATGCTCCCTCCCTAAACGACGCCACGACATTATAACGTATCATTCGAGAACTAAGCCCATCGCTTTTCAAACGGCACAATAAAGGATGAAAATGGCAAACTTCTGATCACAAAAGGCGAACGAGCTGCCCTTTGAGTACTTCAAAGAAACCTTAAATCATCTCAACCAACTTAATGCTTATAACTTCGAAGATGAGCTAAAAATACGAGAGCTAATGCTAAAAACAAGTGATAGCACAAAAGTAGAAGTGTGCGCAGAAATTAAGACACTTAAAAACAATAAAGTAGCTGATTAAGAAGAAATATCAGCCGAAATTCTTAAATAAGAAGATCCAGATTTAATTCATCACCTTACTAAACTGTGCAATTCCTGTTCGTAAACATGGCAACTTCCAGGCGTCTGGACACGTGGCATTGTTGTTAAACTACCGAAGAAAGGAAATCTAACAGAATGTACAAACTGGAGAAGTATTACGCTTCCATCGGTGCAAGGCAAAGCCTTTTGCCTTGTTCTTCTCAAAAGAATACAAGAAGCGTCAGATTGTGGACTACGAGAAGGGCGGTAATAGATCCTGTTCTGAACAAATGTTGTGCGAAACATAATAGATCAATGCACCTAAACTACGTTGATTTTAAATTACGCTCTTGACAGTATATGTCCGCCTCCGTACCTGAGAGCTTAGCGCGGATGACTGCCATGCCAAGGACTCGGGTTCGATTTCCGGTACTTCCAGGAATTTTTCTTTGGAGGGAGAAATGGTATGGAGTCCAGTCAGCCTCGTGAAGCCAACGGAGGAGTTACTAGACCGGTTGGTAGCGATTCCTAGGTCGAGAAACCCGACAACGGCCGGGAAAGCGGTGTACTGGCCAAGTACCCGTTCATACCACAACCAATAACGCCATTGGCGGTCGGGCCCCATTGGCCACTCTAGGGCCAGAACGCGGAACTTTGAAAGAATACACCGAGATCCCGTGAAGGTTATGGTAAGCCAATGTGAATTGATGAACATCCGATTGACATTTTCAGGAACCTGTATCTAGACACGAGTTGCTGTATAAGAACAGAAAATGGGAACCTCATTTCCTTAGCATTCTGACATGAGTCGGACAAGGATACATTTTCTGGCGCTTTGTTTTCATATTAACCCTAAATTTCACAATGAGAAAAACTATGGACATCTCCAACATGGACATACGTTTGAATGAGCAAGCTAGACTTACGGATCTAGATTTTGCTGATGATGTCGTTCTCTTGGCAGAAACACCACAAACATTATAATTAATGACTACCCAGCTGTAGGGCTAAAAATAGATTGTGATAAAACAAACAGAATGTACGTAAAAAGTGGAAATTAATCTACTCCAATTACAGTGAAACCAAGGTACTACCAGATGGTTATAATTCAAGTGCAGCAGCTCACGCAGGTCCAGTGTAGGCTGTATGTATTCAAATGGTTCAAATGGCTCTGAGTACTATGGGACTTAACATCTGAGGTCATCAGTCCCCTTGAACGTAGAACTACTTAAACCTATCTAACCTAAGGACATCACACACATCCATGTCCGAGGCAGGATTCGAACCTGCAACCGTAGCGGTCGCGCTGTTCCAGACTGAAGCGCCTAGAATCGCTCGGCCACAGCGGCCGGCCTGTATGTATTATATGGCAGCAATACTTGGAAGACATGCCAATGTGTTAATGCGGAACCAATTTACGCAGGGAAAAATGAGTTCCAATTGTGCCCATCAGGTGCAACTGTGGCGGTGCACACTGTTTGTATGAGGGTATGACACCCACTCTGTCATTTGACAAGCCATAACATTATTTCTCGTTCAGCTACAGGCAAAGCGTGATACACTTACAAACATCAACATAAAAATTTAAATTAACATTAACAATGATTTACAATAAAATTTTCAGGGTTTCCAGCCACAAAAGTGCTTGGTCACTTATCACATGTATGTCCATCAGATTTCCTCCCTTAAGTCCGTGTACGTCGCACTCAACTATATGCTGCATGGTTTGACTCTCTCCGCACTCACAATTGGGGTCCTGGGAGAAACCCCACTTTTTCAACAAATATCCGCACCGACCAACACCTGTCCGCAGACGATTTAGAGTTACCCACACTCTACGTTGGAGTTGGAAGCCTGGAACTCGTTGAGATGGGTCCTCAATAAGGAAACTGTTATTCACTTTGCTTTCCTGCCATTGCTGTTTCCACAGGTTATCGATATCAATCTGTTGTTTGAGTTCTTTCCAGACGGGATTTCTTGACATCAATCTGTCAGGGGGGGGAGGTAGGTCCCTGAACTTTTCTTTATACCTCTGGATTGCTCTTTCACGTCTAATCGAGGGTGGTTCGATATTGGCAAGGACGGGCAGCCAAGGTTTCGGGGTGGGTCTTACTGTTCCTGTTATGAGCCTCATTGTCTCGTTAAGTTGCACATCAATATATCTGACATGCCTACTGCGGGCCCAGACGGGTGCGCAATATTCCGCTACACTATACAGAAGTGCCAGTGCTGATGTGCGTAGAGTTTCAGTGGAACATCCCCAGGTTGTTCCTGCCAGTTTCATTATGATGTTGTTTCTTGTTTTCATTTTTTGGGCGACTTCGTACAGGTGGCTCTTATATGTGAGAGTGCGATCTAGCTTAACACCCAGATATTTTGGCGTTCTATCGTTTTTCAACAATTTACCTTTTATTTGCACTTTTAGCTCACGATTTGCATCTTTGTTACACAAGTGCATTATTGATGCCACGGATTTAGTCGGATTTACTTTGAGGTGCCAGTTGTCATAATATTGTTGTAGTCGTTCCAGATCCCTGTTTAAAATTTCTTCCAGTTCTTCGAAAGTGTTGGCGTGAGCCGCGATAGCGATGTCATCTGCATACATAAAAGAACGAGATTCCAGGTTTGGGATGTCCGCTATGTATAAATTGAAAAGGCATGGAGCCAGCACAGACCCTTGGGGGAGACCATTTTGTAGTGTCCTGTAGCTGCTTGTTTTCCCATTCAGAGATACCTTGAATCTCCTGTTTATCAACATATTTCTGACTAGATCTATGATCTTCTTGCATTTCACGACTTTTGACAGTTTATACAGTATCCCTTTTGTCCATACGGTGTCGTATGCTGAGGTGAGATCTAATAATACCATGCCCGTTTACTTTTTGTTTTGGTAACCTCTTTCAATGAAAGTGGTTAGGGCGAGAACTTGGTCGCAACAATCTCTTCCTTTTCGAAAACCGCCTTGCTCTGGGGGAAGAGCAGCTTCTATTTTACTTTCTATTCTGCCTAGGATGACTCGTTCAAACAGCTTGTAAGTGGTGCACAATAAAGATATCGGTCTATAATCTTTAGCATTCTCTCCTGTTTTCCCTGGTTTCTGGATGGCTATGACTTGTGCGTTTTTCCATTGCTTTGGTAACCGGCTGGTATCTATGATATTAGAGAAAAGAGAAGACAGCCATGCTCTTCCCTTTGGCCTGAGGTTCTTCAAGAATTCTGGAAGAAGGCCGTCACAGCCAGCTGCTTTACCAGGTGACATTTTCTTTAGTGCTATATTTATCTCTTCTTGTGTTACCCAGTTCGCTAAACCTGCTTCCTCCTCGCTTGCATCTAGCTCTTCGTTCATCAGTTGGTGCAGTTCTTTTTTCTTCGAGGCGGAGGCATGGATTCTGGATGTTTGTAGTATAGAAGAGCATATCTTGTTAGGGGTCATTTTATTATTGATGTTCCGTCCCTTGAATTGTGCTCCGCCAAGTTTCCTCAGTAGACTCCAGCTCTTCTGTGAGGAGTGCGTAAAGTCCATTTGTTCCATCCGCTTTTGCCATCTCTGTTTGCGTTCCTCGTCCATAGCTCTTATGAGCTGTTCTCCTAGTTCTGGATTCTCTGTTTTGTTATATTCATCGAGTAGTTGTTCGCACTCCTTTGTCCAGCATGGGATGTATTCTTTCCGCACTCCTCTTGGTATTGAGTTATGTGCCGCTTTAATAATTAACTTCGTAAATCTGTCGTAATTTTCTGGAATTGGGGGAATTCTGTTTACATTATTTTCAATGGTATCTTTAAACTTAACCCAGTTAGCCTTCCTGAGGTTCCAGCGGGCTATAGGGGGGCTCTTTATTACTGGTATTTGGATCCCAAGGTCTATAATAACTGGTCTGTGTTAGCTCCGAGGAATACGGCTCAGTACAGTTCTCTTGGACGGAAGTACTATTCCAGTTTCTCCAGATGAGACAAAACAAAGATCGGGCGTTGATGTGCCCCACGCTCCTGAACAGAAGGTGGGGGTATCTTTTGCATCGTATATTAATGTATAATTATTTATATCTGCCCAGTCTGCCAGCATGAGTCCTTCTTTGTCGCAAGACTGATAGCCCCATCTGGGGTGGTGGGAGTTAAAATCGCCAGTTATGACTGCAGGGTGTTGTGGGTTAGGTAAAACAGGTTGTTCCCATTTTTCTGAAGGTGGCTTGTACACGTTATACACAGTCATATCGTTTAGTTTGATTCCCACGGCAAATTCGTGGTGCATAGTTTCCTCAATATTATCAACCAGTTCTTTCTTGATCAGTGTTGCAATACCGTGTTTATTATGGGCTTTATAGCCCACAATTTCATAGCCTGGTATTAGAAGTCTCGAGATATTTTCTTCTGATAGATGTGTTTCCTGCAAGGTCAGCACATCAATTTTTTCTTCTGTTAGTAGCTTTGTGAGGATGTCTCCTTTTGTCCTCGTGTATCCTTCTATGTTAACTTGGCATATGGCATATACGTATTCGTCCACGCACTTGGCTCCGGGGGGGAGGGGGGGGGAAACTGAGGCATTTGTCTCGCTCTCTTGCGTAACTTCGCCTGTGAGGGCCGGGAGGTATTACTACGTCCGGCCGCCGTTTGGTGGTGACATTTGCTTCTCGTGTCGCAGCTCGTTCTGAGCATTTCGATTTTCTTCTCGCAATGCGATCGTTGTGCGGCACGATACTGGGGGGGGGTAGGCCACGTCGAGGCTGTCACCATCTAGTGAACATGAGTGAACGGTATGACTATCGAGAAGAGAGACCGTGTGCTGTTAGTGAAACTGTTTTATGTGAACGGCAGCAATTACACTGCTGCATTGAGGGAGTATCGCCGGCTGAAAGGTCTGAGGAGAGGCTTGATGTTATTAACCGGTTTAAAGAAGATGACAGTGAAATTCGGAAAAAAACGGGTGAGCTTGGTGTGGCACCTGGAAGGGGAAGACGTCACATCCCGGTGGAATTTATTGACGAGATTGCTGTTGCTGTAACTGACCGTGCAGAAAGTGCCCTGGGTAGTGCTAGTGCTCGTGCAGTGTCGTGAGAGTTGTCCATCTCATTGTCAACAATACGTAAAGTTTCGCGATCTGTATTACACTGGTAACCGTACGAGATAAAGACGGTGCAGCAACTGAAACCTCATGATCTGCAGAAACGTTCTGGCACCGATCGAAGTTGACGACATGTGGTCGGGCAATATTCTATCGAGTGACAAGGCCCATTTAACGCTGTAGGATGCACTGAGTACGCATAACTGTCGAATTTGGGGTACTCTAAAACCGTGCGTTGTGTTCGAATAGTCACTGCACTCGATGTATCTGACTGTGTGGAGTGGATTCACAAGCGCCTTTATTTTTGGTCTGTTCTTCGAAAATAGTACACCCAGAGGGCCTGTGAGGTGTAGTGAGACGTCTCCATGTTATCGAAACACCCTTGTACAGCATGTGGTTTCTGCTTTGGAAGAGCGCAGCTTCGTGGAGACCACTGTTTTCATGCAGAATAGATAATAATAAAATCAACATTATGCCTTTTTCACTTGTTTGACGTTTCCTGCTCACGTCTCATTCCTAATCCATTGCATATGGAAACATTTCCATGCGTCTTTCTTGCGTTAAGGACACCAGATTTGTACCTGGTGGCCAAAATTCGAAATAATTTTTTTCCGGCTTAAATCATTTCTGCATTAACGCATTACAATAACTACCACGTTTCGCTGCCATACAATAATTAAAGCCCCCCTTGAACCAAGGATCTTGCCACTGGTGGGGAGGCTTGCGTGCCTCAGCGATACAGATAGCCGTACCGTAGGTGCAACCACAACGGAGGCGTATCTGTTGAGAGGCCAGACAAACGTGTGGTTCCTGAAGAGGGGCAACAGCCTTTTCAGTAGTTGCAGGGGCAACAATCTGGATGATTGACTGATCTGGCCTTGTAACACTAACCGAAACGGCCTTGCTGCGCTGGTACTGCGAACGGCTGACAGAAAGGGGAAACTACAGCCGTAATTTTTCCCGAGGGCATGCAGCTTTACTGTATGGTTAAATGATGATGGTGTCCTCTTGGGTAAAATATTCCGGAGGTAAAATAGTCCTCCATTCGGATCTCCGGGCGGGGACTACTCAAGAGGACGTCGTTCTCAGGAGAAAGAAAACTGGCTTTCTGCGGATCGGAGCGTGGAATGTTAGATCCCTTAATCGGGCAGGTAGGTTAGAAAGCTTAAAAAGAGAAATGGATAGGTTAAAGTTAGATATAGTGGGAAGTATTGAAGTTCGGTGGCAGGAGGAACAAGACTTTTGGTCAGGTGAATACAGGGTTATAAATACAAAATCAAATAGGGGTAATGCAGGAGTAGGTTTAATAATGAATAAAGAAATAGGAATGCGGGTAAGCTGCTACAAACAGCATAGTGAACGCATTATTGTGGCCAAGATAGACACGAAGCCCACACCTAGTACAGTAGTACAAGTTTATATGCCAACAAGCTCTGCAGATGATGAAGAAATCGATGAAATGTATGATGAGATAAATGAAATTATTCAGATAGTGAAGGGAGACGAAAATTTAATAGTCATGGGTGACTGGAATTCGAGAGTAGGAAAAAGGAGAGAAGAAAACATAGTAGGTGAATATGGATTGGGGGAAAGATATGAAAGAGGAAGCCGTCTGGTAGAATTTTGCACAGAGCATAACTTAATCATAGCTAACACTTGGTTCAAGAATCATTAAAGAAGGTTGTACACCTGGAAGAATCCTGGAAATAGTAGAAGGTATCAGATTTTATAATGGTAAGACAGAGATTTAGGAACCAGGTATTAAATTATAAGACATTTCCAGGGGCAGATGTGGACTCTGACCACAATCTATTGGTTATGAACTGTAGATTAAAACTGAAGAAACTGCAAAAAGGTGGGAATTTAAGGGGATGGGACCTGGACAAACTAAACCAGAGGCTGTACAGAGTTTCTGGGAGAGCATAAGGGAACAATTGTCAAAAATGGGGGAAAGAAATGCAGTAGAAGAAGAATGGGTGGCTCTGAGGGATGAAGTAGTGAAGGCAGCAGAGGATCAAGTATGTATAAAGACGAGGGCTAATAGAAGAGAAGAGATATTGAATTTAATTGATGAAAGGAGAAAATATAAAAATGCAGTAAATGAAGCAGTCAAAAAGAAATACAAACGTCTCAAAAATGAGATCGACAGGAAGTGCAGAATGGCTAAGCAGGGATGGCTAGAGGACAAATGTAAGGATGTAGAGGCTTATTTCACTAGGGGTAAGATAGATACTGCCTACAGAAAAATTAAAGAGACCTTTGGAGACAGGAGAACCACTTGTATGAATATGAAGAGCTTAGGTGGGAATCAAGTTCTAAGCAAAGAAGGGAAAGCAGAAACGTGGAAGCAGTATCTTGAGGGTCTATACAAGGGCGACGTACTTGAGGACAATATTCCGGAAACGGAAGAGAATGTAGATGAAGACGAAATGGGAGATACAACACTACGTGAAGAGTTTGACAGAGCACTGAAAGACCTGAGTCGAAACAAGGCCCCGGGAATAGACAACATTCCGTTAGAACTACTGACGGCGTTGGGAGAGACAGTCCTGACAAAACTCTACCATCTGGTGAGCAAGATGTATGAGACAGGCGAAATAGCCTCAGACTTCAAGAAGAATATAATAATTCCAATCCCAAAGAAAGCAGGTGTTGACAGATGTGAAAATTACCGAACAATCAGTTTAATAAGCCACAGCTGCAAAATACTAACGCGAATTCTTTACAGACGAATGGAAAAACTAGTAGAAGCCAACCTTGGGGAAGATCAGTTTGGATTCCGTAGAAATACTGGAACACGTGAGGCAATACTGACCTTACGACTTATCATAGAAGATAGATTAAGGAAAGGCAAACCTACGTTTCTAGCATTTGTAGACTTAGAGAAAGCTTCTGACAATGTTGACTGGAATACCCACTTTCAAATTCTAAAGGTGGCAGGGGTAAAATACAGGGAGCGAAAGGGTATCTACAATTTGTAAAGAAACCAGATGGCGGTTATAAGAGTCGAGGGACAAGAAAGGGAAGCAGTGGTTGGGAAGGGAGTGAGACAGGGTTTAACCTCTCCCCGATGTTATTCAATCTGTATATTGAGCAAGTCGCAAAGGAAACAAAAGAAAAATTCGGAGTAGGTATTAAAATCCATGGAGAAGAAATAAAAACTTTGAGGTTCGCCGATGACATTGTAATTCTGTCAGAGACAGCAAAGGTCTTGGAAGAGCAGTTGAACGGAATGGACAGTGTCTTTAAAGGAGGATATAAGATGAACATCAACAGAAGCAAAACGAGGCTAATGGAATGTAATCGAATTAAGTCGGGTGATGCTGAGGGAATTAGATTAGGAAATGAGACGCTTAAAGGAGTAAAGGAGTTTTGCTATTTGGGGAGCAAAATAACTGATGATGGTGGAAGTAGAGAGGATATAAAATGTAGACTGGCAATGGAAATGAAAGCGTTTCTGAAGAAGAGAGATTTGTTAACATCTAGTATAGATTTAAGTGTCAGGAAGCCGTTTCTGGAAGTGTTTGTATGGAGTGTAGCCATGTATGGAAGTGAAACGTGGACGATAAATAGTTTGGACAAGAAGAATAGAATCTTTCGAAATGTGGTGCTACAGAAGAATGCTGAAGATTAGATGGGTAGATCACATAACTAATGAGGAGGTATTGAACAGAATTGGGTAGAAGAGGAGTTTGTTGTGCAACTTGACAAGAAGAAGGGACCGGTTGGTAGGACATGTTCTGAGGCATCAAGGAATCACAAATTTAGCATTGGAGGGCAGCGTGGAGGGTAAAAATCGTAGAGGGAGTCCAAGAGATGAATACACTAAGCAGATTCAGAAGGATGTATGTTGCAGTAAGTACTGGGAGATGAAGAAGCTTGCACAGGATAGAGTAGCATAGAGAGCTGCATCAAACCAGTCTTAGGACTGAAGACAACAACAACAACAACAACAACAACACTGGACCTTCGTGAGCAGCTGCACTTCAGTTATAACCACCCAGTACAAGATGTGACTGATATCCATATCTCGGCAGCCGTATCTGCTATAATGGGAACGTAGATGCAGACGCCAGTATTAGAACTGGAAAAGCTTCTACAGTCTTCCAAAGAATCTACATCTACATGGATACTCTGCAAAACACATTCAAGTGCCTGGCAGAGCGGCATGTGCTCCATGTGGCAATTACACTATATAAGTATGTCGACAAAGCTACTGTTGTATTCCTCTGTATCCTACATACACTATGTGATCAAAAGGATCCGAACACCTTGCTGGAAATGACTTAAAAGTTCGTGGCTCTCTCCATTGGTAATGCCGGAATTCAGTATGGTGTTGGCCCACCCTTAGACTTGATGATAGCTTCCACTCTCGTAGGCTTACGTTCAATCAGGTGCTGGAAGGTTTCTCGGGGAATGGCAGCCCATTCTTTACGGAGTGTTGCACTAGGAGAGGTATCGATGTCGATCGGTGAGGCCTGTCACGAAGTCGGCGTTCCAAAACATCCCAAAGGTGATCTATAGGGTTCAGGTCAGGACGTTGTGCAGGCTAGTCGATTACACAGATGTTATTGCCATGTAACCACTCCGCCACAGGCCGTGCATTATCAACAGATTCTCGATCGTGTTGAAAGTTGCAATCGCCATCCCCGAATTGCTCTTCAACAGTGGGAAGCAAGAACGTGCTTAAAATATCAATGTCGGCCTGTGCTGTGATAGTGCCACGCAAAACAACAAGGGGTGCAAGCCCCCTCCATAAGAAACACGATCACACCATAACACCACCGCCCCCGAATATTACTGTTGGCACTACACACGCTGGTAGACGACGTTCACCAGGCATTCGCCAAACTCACACCCTGACATCGGATCACTACAGTGTGTATCGTGATTAGTCACTCCACACAACGTTTTTCCACCGTTCATTAGTCCAACGTTTCCGCTCGTTACACTAAGTGAGGCGTAATTTGGCAAATACCGGCGTGATGTGTGGCTTATGAGCAGCCGCTCGACCATGAAATCCAAGTTTCCTCACCTCCCGTCTAACTGTCATAGTACTTGAAGTGGATCCTGATGCAGTTTGGAATTCCTGTGAGATGGTCTGGACAGATGTCTGCCTACTACACATTACGTCTCTCTTCAACCGTCGGCAGTCTCTGTCAATCAACAGACGAGGTCGGCCTGTACACTTTTGTGCTGTACGTGTCCCATCACGTTTCCACTTCACTATCACATCGGAAACAGTGGACCTAGGGTTGTTAAGGAGTGTGGAAATCTCGCGTACAGATGTATGACACAAGTGACATCCAGTCACCTGACCACTTTCGACGTCCGTGAGTACTTCGGAGCGCCCCATTCTGCCCTCTCACGATGTCTAATGACTACTGAGGTCGCTGATATGGAGTACCTGGCAGCAGGTGGCAGCACAATGCACCTAATATGAAAAACGTATGTTTTTGGGGGTATCCAGATACTTTTGATCATATAGTGTATGGCCAGATAGGCATGTGAAACCTCGAGAATGTCAGTAAAATCAGCGCACAAGCTCACTGTTTTTCACCATCGACGCTTGAGGCGAATTTAGATTATCAGTTATCGCGATCACGTTTGACATGGTAAAGTGCTGAGAAGTGGTCTACGCAACCTGCACAGAATCGTTGCTCAAAGAAGACTGAAGCTTGTGGGGCACACTAGGCACATGAAACATGGAAGAATCACCAAATCAGCACAGCTGTGGAAACCAACGGATGGATACAAAAGTAGAAGAAGACCGCGTAATACCCGGAAACGAACTTTTGCGAAGGATCTTAAATGCATGGACATGAGCTGGAAGTAAGCTCAAAACCTGATAGCTGCTCGAGTTCGCTAGAGGAAACTTGTTGCCTGATTTACTACGCAGCATTGGAGAAACTATGTCAAATTTTTGGATGCCAGGTAGTAAAATTATCTCAAGAGCCATGGAAGAGCATCGAGGAGAATAAATGATTACATATTGAGAAGAAAAAATAAAGACGATGAAGATGTATGCTCCATGCGGTCCACAATTTCCTAAATTAATAGAAACAAATACATCCTTTTATCGATACCTCTTAGACGATGGCTAATATGAGAATGTCTCCAAATAATGAAGAGCAACTGAACCATTCAGGCGGCCACAGCGTGATACAGATTGTGGGCTTGCTGTGGCCCCCTATCTACTGAAATCGCGGCAACGCCGCCTGGCCGCTAGCGGCCGCTTGCAGTTTGAGGTGAAGATACGTACGAGTTAATTGCGGGCGATAACGCGCAGCTCAAAGAACAGCTCTCCGCTGCCGAGATACCACGCTGTCTGTTGGCTAAACGCGCCATGCTTCGCTTGCTTCCGTGCCACAGCGTTATAGGGGATCGCTGGTCAGTCGAAGTATTACACACTGACTTTACAGTTATCTTGCACACTGATCTCAGCGATGTAACTGCAAGTGCGCACAAAAGCCCGCATCTCTTGGTCGTGCGGTAGCGTTCTCGCTTCCCACGCCCGGGTTCCCGGGTTCGATTCCCGGCGGGGTCAGGGATTTTCTCTGCCTCGTGATGGCTGGGTGTTGTGTGCTGTCCTTAGGTTAGTTAGATTTAAGTAGTTATAAGTTCTAGGGGACTGATGACAATACATGGTAAGTCCCATAGTGCTCAGAGCCATTTTTTTGCGCACAAAAAATTGTAAAAGTAGCTGTAGTAGTACGTTACATTTGTATTCACTGTACTGACGAGTACACTCGTTTTTCCGTTTTCTGGCTGAATCAGTGCAAGCAATCCAAGCAGATGCTAGATATTTCTTCACAGTGTCCTTCCAGTTACTTCCATAGCTTTGTAAGTGGAGTAAGTACATCTCACTATCTCGTCGTCGACTGACCATCGGTGACTTCAAACGCTTTCCCTGTATAACGCTTCATACAGTTTCGCATATCCCGTGAGTAAGAATCTCCAACAAAAAGGGAAGGAAAACATCGACTTTTAGATCTTGAGGAACCAATCCTAGCGATGTGCTGCAATACTAAAGCTTCTTCTTCTATTTTTATCTGTTACTTTCGCTGTCTATTTGCTCTGTCATATCTCGATTTGAGGGGAACGTCATAAACTTTGTAATGCTATTTTTCATTTAATCTGTTACGTGGTTTTACTTTTTTCAAGAAAGTAATTTCTAGTAGCAGTTTATACAAAAAGAAGACGCATTCACAGTGACGTTAGGCATCACCAGTTAGGAAGTCGCTAACATTTCGTGAGAAATTAAATAAAGACAGCCATGGTACGCCGAGATAATAAATTACTTACATTTTTGTGTAAAATACACCGAGGTGACAAAAAGTCACAGGCTAGCGACATGCACCTATACAGATGGCGGTAATGTCGCGTACACCAGGTATAAAAGAGCTGTGCATTGGCGGGTGTGTCGTTTATTCTGGGATGATTTATGTGAGAAGGTTTTCGACGTGATTATGGCCGCAAGACGGGAATTAATAGCCTCTGAACGCGGAATGGCAGTTGGAGCTAGACGCATGATACTTCCAGTTTTGGAAGTTGATAAGGAATTCAATATTCCGAGATCCACAATACCAAGAGTGTGCCGAGAATACCAAAGTTCAGGCATTAGGTCTCACCATGGACAACGCAATGACTGACGGCAATCACTTAACGACTGAGAGCAGCGGTGTTTCCGTAAAGTTGTCAGTGCTAATAGACAAGCAAAACATCGTGAAATAACTGCAGAAATCAGCCTGGGCCCTACGACGGACGTATCCTTTCGGACAATGCGGTGAAATTTGGCGTTAATGGGCTATGGCAACAGACGACCGACGCGAGTGCCTCTGCTAACAGCACATCGCCTGTAGCACCTCTCCTGGGCTCGTACCGTATCAGTTGGACCCTAGACGGTTGGAACATCGTGGCCTGGTCGGGTGATCCCCGATTTCAGTTGGTAAGAGCTGATGGTAGGGTTCGAGTGTGGTGCAGACCGTACAAAGCCATGGACCAAGTTGTGAAAACGGCATTGTGAAAGCTGGTGGTGGCAGCATAATGGTATGAACTGTGTTTATATCGAATGGACTGGGTCCTCTGGTCCAACTGAAAGTCGAGTTGACTGGAAATGGTACTTTTATACCATTTCAGCCGTTCGTGGATTCTATGTTCCAAAGAAATGGAATGGGCTGGGTCCTGTGGTTCAACTGAACCGATCGTTGACTGGAAATGGTTATGTTCGGCTGCTTAGAAACCATTTGCAGCCATTTGTGGACTTCATGTTACCAAACAAGGATTGAATTTTTTTGGATGACAATGCGCCGTGTCACTGGGCCACAGCTGCTCGCGATTGATTTGAAGAAAATTCTGGACAATCCCAGCGAATGATGTGGCCACCCAGCTCGCCCGACATGAATTGCGTCCAATAATTATGGAACATGATCGAGAGGTCAATTCGTGCACAAATTCCTGCACCGACAACACGTGTAAGACTCCAAGCCCTCACTGCCTTATCGTGTTCCATTTTTTTTTTTTTTTTCTGTTTGACACCAACTCAAAATGTTCTCGGTGGGAGTGAGTCATGTAAGATCGCGTGATAACATGTGGTCAGATAATGAGAGCTCTAATTTGATTTCTCTATTTTCATCTGTGGGCGCTTGCTGCGGCTCTGCGGGCAGCGGTGCTCACACACAAAAAAAAAGATCATTGTGGGCCGTAATTATATCGCAGAACTCCATTTTTTCTTAGCCAACAGGTTATTCTGTTACATCCCTGAGCTTGTAATTTGTATTCAATTATTGTGTCGTATGCTGAAGTATTTCAAAACGCTCGAGTGAATAAATATAATTGTTATACTAAATTTCTCAATCATTTCATTGCTTACAACACCCACATTTAATATCTAGTCCTTTGTTAGATACTGTTCACAAATATTAATTATTCATGGTTCAAATGGCTCTGAGAACTATGGTACTTAACTTCTGAGGTCATTAGTCCCCTAGAACTTAGAACTACTTAAACCTAACTAATTTAAGGACATCGCACACATCCATGCCCGAGGCAGGATTCGAACCTGCGACCGTAGCGGTCGCGCGGTTCCAGACTGTAGCGCCTAGAACCGTAATTATTTATGTTATTATTAAATTACGGCGAGAGTGCCAACTCTTGAGCAGTCCGTCAGCAGGGCCAAATAGTTTTTCTGCGTTAGTTTTTAGCTGTTGCGCGATGGGAAAACTGGCAGCTGGAGGGGGGTGGCGGGGAGGGATGGGGTGGATTGGGGGGGGGGGGGGAGGAGGGGCTTAGTGTGTATCGGTTTCTTTCGAAATAGGTGAACTTTATACGCAGTCCATGCCATGTCGAGTTGCTGCACTATGCCGGACAAAAGCAGATTGGACACTATATTAAGAGGTGTCTCATGACTTTTGTAACCTCAGTGTAATCTGCTTCATTAATGTGCTTTTATACCTGACGTTACCATATCTTCGGAATTACCTATGCCGCAAACGTATGCCTTTAGATGACAAAAGCTTCATGTCAGAACTGTTACGTCAGGTAAAACTCTATTCTTCGCTACATGTACTAGAATATTAATTTAGAATGTTCTATTTGATTGCGATTTGCGTGATTTGATTTTCAGATTATCAGCTGTGAGTGATGCAAAAATCATAAATTTACAGAATTACAACACGGTACAGAAATACCAAGGACAATAATTCCTATGGAGGATAATGTATTGTTTCTTGCTTTCACGTTACATTTACGAGAGGCGTTTGAAAAGTCCGTGCAAAGTCCGAAAGATGGCACCACAGGCGCATATCGAGGTCATGTTTAGTTAGTAGCATCTTTGGAAAGAACGCACACAAAGTTTCAGGCATACTGGTCTATTTCTTTGTGTTTGGTATTCGTGTGAATCAAGGAAGTCGAGTGAGTATCGAAAAATGGACGAAAAAGAATTTCGTGTGGTGATTAAACACTACTTTATGAAAGGCAAAACACCTCAGGAGATTAGGGTGGGTTGTTTTGGGGGAAGAGACCAAACAGCGAGGTCATCGGTCTCATCGGATAAGGGAAGGACGGGGAAGGACGTCGGCCGTGCCCTTTCAGAGCAACCATCCCGGCATTTTCCCAGAACGATTTATGGAAATCACGGAAAACCTAAATCAGGATGGCCGGACGCGGGATTGAACCGTCGTCCTCCCGAATGCGAGTCCAGTGTGACCTCAGGAGACTAAAGAGAGGCTTGATGAACATTACAGTGACTCTACACCTTCGATTACAACAGTTTATAAGTGGTTTCAAAGTTTTTAGAGTGGCCATACAGGCACAAGTGATGCTGAACGTTCTGGACGGCCTGTGGAGGTTACGACTCCAGAAATCATTGATAAAATCCATGATATGGTGATGGATGACAGAAGAGTTAAGGTGCGTGAGATTGCTAGTGCTGTGGGTACCTCGAATGAATGGGTACACAATATTTTGCATAAACATTTGCACATGAGAAAGCTGTCCGCAAGATGGGTTCCGTGATTGCTCACGCTTGACCAAAAATGGAATCGTGTGAAGTGTTGCAAGGATGGTTTGCAGCTGTTAAGAAAGAATCCGCAGGACTTTAAGTGTCGTTTCCTCACTGCGGATAAAACATGGATACATTACTATACGCATGAGATCGAACAACAATCTAAACAATGGGTTACCAAGGGAGAATCTGCACCAAAAAAGGCGAACTCCATTCTTTCGGCCGGAAGGGTTATGGCAACTGTCTTTTGGGATTCGCAAGGAATAATCCTCATCGACTATCTGGAAAAGGGTAAAACTATTACAGGTGAATATTATTCATCGTTATTGGACCGTTTGAAAACCGAGCTGCAAGAAAAACGCCTGCGATTGGGCCGCAAAAAGTCATTTTCCATCACGACAATGCACCAGCACACACCTCAGCAGTTGTGGTCGCAAAATTAATGGAAATAGGATTCCAACTCGTTTCACAGCCCCCCTTTTCTCCAGACCTAGTTCCCTCGGACTAGTATTTGTTCCCCAATTGGAAGAAATGGCTGGCGGGACAAAGACTTTATTCAAATGAGGAGGTGATTGCAGCAACTAATAGCTATTTTGCAGACTTGGACAATTCCTATTATTCGGAAGGGACCAACAAATTAGAACAGCGTTGAACGAAGTGTGTAAGTCTAAAAGGATACTATGTCGAAAAATAAAAAAGGTTTACCCTAAACACGTAAGTAGTTTTTATTTTTATATGGACTTTTCAAACGCCCCTCTTACGTCTATTACGCAATTCAGTATTTTCCACTGTAACCAAGCAACTGAAATGTTGCCCACGTCAAGCAACAATTTCCATAACACTACTCAAGTCATCAGAACAATGAATCACATAATTAATTTCGTTTGTTAAAATAGAATTTTGGTTATTATCGTGTCCGCAGTTTGTTACCATATTCCTTCCGTCCCATCAGCAAACAAAATTGGGGTATAGAACAAAATTTGTTGTGTACTGACAGACTTTCGGAGGTTGATCTCGGTTGCTGTGCGAGAGGTTTTGACAACAGGAACGTTAGGTCTCCAGTTGTCACGTCATTCGGTTTACTGAAAAAGGTGTCGCAGTGCTTAGGACACTGTACTCGGATTCGCGAGGAGCGTGGTCCAAATCCCATTCCGGTCATTTGGACTTAGGTTTTGCGTAATTTCCCCAAATTGTTTAATTCTATTGTCGGGACGGTAGCAGTGAAAGGCATCAGGTCGATTTCCGTCATCATTCTCAGCCAATCCGAGATTGTTTGTAGTTCTGTAATAACTAAAATCTCTCGTCTCTTCTTACGCTTCGTTATTCCATGTAATTATGTTCATTGATAGTATCTGGACTTCAATTCAAATGCAGAAATGCGAAATTTGTGTCGTGTGTGCAAATGAAGCACACCTATTAACTAATGATACTAGTTGGTGATAATACAGTGAAATGATATTTTGCCTCTCCGACCTCATATTTCACGTGCTCTGGTTAGTCGTACACGAGTTTTGTTTTCGTAAGTTTTAGTTTTAAAACAGTTATGCCTTACGGATGGGTTTAGGTATACGAAGTTGGCGGATACACACTTAGTGTATGGGGATGTGGGATGCACTGGAACAGAGGCACTACCATACTACAGTAAATTTTCTACTGCACATATGCACCTACGAGGAGTTGGATTCTTCTGTGCTAACGTAGAGGATATAGGTGTAACAGTCAGCACATCGGACCGTGAAGGGAACGAGTTGTCTCAGTCGGTGACAATATTACCTTCCGTAATCGGCGCGCTGCATGAGATCTAAATATACTATAAAAATGTTTCTGATAATTCGACACAGACAACAAGTGCAATCATATAATACACACAGCCTCCGTAGCTGAGTGATGAGAACGGCTGACTGCCTTGCAGAGGACCCAGAATCAAATCCCAGTACTACCACGGATTTTCCCTTGGTGGGAGGACTGGTATGGAGCGCATTCAGTTTTTGAGGTCAACTGAGGAGCTACTCGACCGATTAGTAGTGGTTCCGAGGTTAAGAAACCCGACAACGAGAGGGAGAGTGGTGTGCTGTACAAATGCCCCTCCACACTGCTTCCACTGGGGTCACTGGCAGATGATGACACCGCTCTCGTTCGAGCCCGATTTGCCCGTCAGGGCCAGTACACGGAACTTAATGTTTTACCATTCAGATCAAACGCAAGCACGTCAACCAGCGTACTTTCACCTCCAACTGGGTTTCCAAATGGCTCTCACGGCAATATTAAAATGAACAGATTTTTGCTGTTTACTTATATTTAACATAGAAGGCCATATTTACCAGAGGAATCATGATAATAGGAATAACCGTGTATGGGTTAAGCCACAGTCTCTGATATATCGAACTTATCAACACCAATTCGCTGTGAATGTATGGGCTGATATTTTCGACGATTTTATGAGTGGACCCTGAATATTTCCCGACAAACTGAGTGGAGTCTCCTGTAGAAAGTTTGCTGAATATATTCTCCCAGAGTCGTTAGTACATGTGCAGCTATAGTTTATGTGATTTAGAAATGACGGGGTGACGGTACTTGTTTGGATCTACTACTCACTGTAACTGCCATCTAGTGACAGCTTCAAACTGGGCACGTCAGACTGTCCAGTACAGTCTGCTCCCTGTCGGAAGAATTTGCAACCTACGTGCAGAAGTGGATCTCCCAGGTCCTTTGTGCGTGCAGGTAGGATTAGCAGTTGTAACGGCCGAGCAGGTAGCTTCAAAAGGTTCAAATGGCTCTGAGCACTATGGGACTTAACATCTGTGGTCATCAGTCCCCTAGAACTTAGAACTACTTAAACCTAACTAACCTAAGGACATCACACACATCCATGCCCGAGGCAGGATTCGAACCTGCGACCGTAGCGGTCACGCGGCTCCAGACTGAAGCGCCTAGAACCGCACGGCCACATCGGCCGGCAGCAGGTAGCTGCGACACTCCGTAGCGGACGGGCGTGTATGTCTTCCGGCTAAGTCAGGAGACGCAGTTGGCGCGCTGCCTGTGCAAGTTGTAAAGTTCAATGTAATAAACAATTATACCAGACAACTTGCTCCGTCCAGTTATTGTGAGTGGAAACAAGGGGAGGACATTGAGTCCTCTCGCACTATACACTCACACTCCAATGTGCCACCACGGAAGGACGAGCCCGTGCGCACTGTACTTTTTCTACTCGATGATGGAAGTCAAACTGTTGTACTGCTACCATTACATGTGGCTCATGGTGGTCCCTTTCTACTTCCAGCTCGGTCTCCATACAGGATAATGATGGACTTCTTCTAAGGTCGTCTAAGGAGACTCCAGACGATACTCATACGAAACCGAATGCTAAGATAGGTGCAACCGCTGAAGTTGTACGCCAGCCTCCTGGATTGCTTAGCTTGCAGACAATGCGCAGTGCATCGCAGTGTAACTTGTCTTACTCGTGGTGGTCGAGACTACAAACAGCTCCTCTAAAGCAACAGTTGCGCAGTGACTGAATAATTATACATCGGTTAAAACTGTGTGCCAGACGGTGTTTCGAACCTGGATTCCTGCCTTTCGCGGACACTGCGTTACCAATTACACGATCTGAGTCATCCTGAAAGGCCAACTCAAGCTTATACCTATCGCAGGCTCCTCTCTGTTCCTTCTAACTGGACAGTGACTCTCCCATGGGGATAGAAAACTATGGGGAAATGAGCTGGTGGAGAGATTGGGTTACTTTATGGCATGGGATTGCTGCTGAGAATTAATCCTTTTGGTCTACGACTCCGTAGCCGTGTCTGGTTGGAATTAAGAGGGCACGCGCTCTTTTCCCAGCACTGATAGGGAAGGATGAAGGAACTCGGGGTTTGACGTTTCTTCGATAACGAGTTCATCAGAGAACGGAGCACAGACTCAAAATGGTGAAGGTTGAGGCAGGAAATTGGCCATGTCCTAGCACAGTAACCTTCACGGAATTCGCCTGAAGTGGTATAGGGAAATGATGGAAATCCTACATCTGTTACCTAAATCTGTTACCATTGTGCCACCTTCCTCGGTGATACTGACAGGGACTTTTCTTCGTTGGAAGGGCTAGACTCTCCACAACATCTTCGACTACTAACCAATATATGATCATACGAAGTGTCTGAGCAAATGTGTGACTGGTTCGAAGAATATTTGACTACTACAATCCAGTGCGTTGTAGTGGACGGAGAGTGTTCCACAAAACCGAAAGTAACGCGTGTGTGCCCCAAGGATGCGTAAGGGGACCTTTAATATTCTAAATATACAGAAACGATTTATCATATAGGATTAGCTGCGCTGTAAGTTTGTTGACTGACGACTTTTTTTTGTTGGACTGAAGCAAGTCTGATATTAACGACCTCGTTGGCCATGCTGTGAAGGCCCAGGGGATGTCCACTAGTCGCCGTGTCTTCCTCTGCCTTGCGGAGTCATGCGGATCTAGTATGGAGTGGCGTGTGGTCAGCCGGTTGTTTTGCAGGATTTCCAGACTGTGGAACCGCTGTATTTGGTCAAGTAGCTCCTCAGTTGGCGTTAGGAGGATGAGTGCACTCCGCATCAGTCTTCCTACCATGGAAAAATCCTTGGCTGTACATAGCAGCCGTTTAAGCAGACCACTCAGCTATGGAGCGGGAAGTCTGCTATTATTGTCACAGTTTATTTTATTTCCAATACGCGTTTCAGAAGTTCAAATTTGCATCATCTGGTGGATTTACATGAAATGAAATGACGTGTATGTGTTTTGTTTATGACGTTGGAGTAACCTTCGACTGTCTCTCACAGGCTCCTTTTTCTGTTGTGTTACGTAACATACACTCCTGGAAATGGAAAAAAGAACACATTGACACCGGTGTGTCAGACCCACCATACTTGCTCCGGACACTGCGAGAGGGCTGTACAAGCAATGATCACACGCACGGCACAGCGGACACACCAGGAACCGCGGTGTTGGCCGTCGAATGGCGCTAGCTGCGCAGCATTTGTGCACCGCCGCCGTCAGTGTCAGCCAGTTTGCCGTGGCATACGGAGCTCCATCGCAGTCTTTAACACTGGTAGCATGCCGCGACAGCGTGGACGTGAACCGTATGTGCAGTTGACGGACTTTGAGCGAGGGCGTATAGTGGGCATGCGGGAGGCCGGGTGGACGTACCGCTGAATTGCTCAACACGTGGGGCGTGAGGTCTCCACAGTACATCGATGTTGTCGCCAGTGGTCGGCGGAAGGTGCACGTGCCCGTCGACCTGGGACCGGACCGCAGCGACGCACGGATGCACGCCAAGACCGTAGGATCCTACGCAGTGCCGTAGGGGACCGCACCGCCACTTCCCAGCAAATTAGGGACACTGTTGCTCCTGGGGTATCGGCGAGGACCATTCGCAACCGTCTCCATGAAGCTGGGCTACGGTCCCGCACACCGTTAGGCCGTCTTCCGCTCACGCCCCAACATCGTGCAGCCCGCCTCCAGTGGTGTCGCGACAGGCGTGAATGGAGGGACGAATGGAGACGTGTCGTCTTCAGCGATGAGAGTCGCTTCTGCCTTGGTGCCAATGATGGTCGTATGCGTGTTTGGCGCCGTGCAGGTGAGCGCCACAATCAGGACTGCATACGACCGCGGCACACAGGGCCAACACCCGGCATCATGGTGTGGGGAGCGATCTCCTACACTGGGTGTACACCACTGGTGATCGTCGAGGGGACACTGAATAGTGCACGGTACATCCAAACCGTCATCGAACCCATCGTTCTACCATTCCTAGACCGGCAAGGGAACTTGCTGTTCCAACAGGACAATGCACGTCCGCATGTATCCCGTGCCACCCAACGTGCTCTAGAAGGTGTAAGTCAACTACCCTGGCCAGCAAGATCTCCGGATCTGTCCCCCATTGAGCATGTTTTGGACTGGATGAAGCGTCGTCTCACGCGGTCTGCACGTCCAGCACGAACGCCGGTCCAACTGAGGCGCCAGGTGGAAATGGCATGGCAAGCCGTTCCACAGGACTACACCCAGCATCTCTACGATCGTCTCCATGGGAGAATAGCAGCCTGCATTGCTGCGAAAGGTGGATATACACTGTACTAGTGCCGACATTGTGCATGCTCTGTTGCCTGTGTCTATGTGCCTGTGGTTCTGTCAGTGTGATCATGTGATGTATCTGACCCCAGGAATGTGTCAATAAAGTTTCCCCTTCCTGGGACAATGAAGTCACGGTGTTCTTATTTCAATTTCCAGGAGTGTACAATCTTTAAATATTGAAGTAACTAAGATGTCTTTTTTAATTTTTTTATTGTATACTACCTGAGAAACCCAGGTTCTTCAGGTACTATTTATAGCTGTGTTTGAGATATTGTACTTGCGGAATTTATTTTTGACTCATAATGCTTCTTTGTATACAACGTTTGAAGTAGTATGACTGGAGTCATGACCGAAGGGCTTGATGACCTCATTAACACAGGAGAGCGGACCATGCAAATAACACCTTACACTAAGTTCCACGCTTGCAACACACAGCGCCTGGCCGTGTGTTTTGTTTATGGTCATAGCATAAGTAAGCTTACCGGAAACTGCAAATTGATAGGAATAAGCGAGATTAATGGCATAAGAACTCACTCGCCTGTGCCACTTCCCATCAAAATTTCCTCTTCTGTAATGTTACGGTGCAGGGAAGTACGGGACAGAAGAAACTTTAAGGCTCTGTGAGTCAAGGATTCTGAGGACCGAGATAATCCACGAGGCTCTCGATCGGAGTTAAATCGCACCTCACTTTTGGAAGGAGTTTCCAAGGAGCGAGTTAAAGGCTGATGTCTCGCCACACGAACTTCAGTGGATTCTAGCGACGGTATAGTCCTCAGTTTTTTAGCTGTTCTTGAGTATTCAGAAAGATTCGACCAGTTTCTAGGCATTTTCATTTGTAAACAAAACGAAATTAAAATGTAATGAGTAGACATCCAAATCACAAAGCAAACTTAATAGACTCGTTTTTCCTAGCAAAGAATGTACATAAAATCTAACAAAAGAAAGAAAATAATGCCGTTAAGTTTTTAATACACAAAGGGAAATCAGTAAATCCTAATGTCCTAGCCAAGCAAATTCAGTGTCAGTTTGTATTCGTTACCATAAGATGACGGGGCTTTATTCTGTCACTGACGTAAACTTTCGAGAATCCTTCTGGCACTGAGTTAAGAAAACTAACAGCGCCATCTACTGGTTCTGTGGTGTACTACGAAACTGTCAATGCCATCTGTTGGTTCTTTGGTGTAATACACTGTAATGATTAAGCATCCAAAGTACTGAGTTGAACAGACGATTTTATATATAAATTTAAATTACCATACCTTTCCTTCCCAAGCTTCAATTTCGATGAAATAAAGCCTATACATTGCTCCAAGCTACACTCAAGTTACCTGCGAACACCCCATGAAAATTTTTCAAGTACGTTTGGAGACTAGCATCTTCAACCAGACAGACATGACGGTTTTCGATAAAAATTTAAATCACGGTATCTTTTTGTCAGTGTACGATGACACCGCATTCCTTGCCCTCGCTCCTACCCTCCAACGGTCCCAACGCCTTCTCCAGAATCACCTTGACGTTTTTGCCACATGATGTAACCAGTGGTTCCTGAAAATCAATCCTTCCAAGACCCAGACAATCGTTGTAGGTCGTACCACTCGCTCCTTCTGGCTCCTTGATTTTCTCCCTCACCATCTGTGCCCGTCTTGTCCGCCTCTCCCCCACCCTCATTTACCTTGGCCTCACCATTGACCGTCACCTCACCTGGATCCCTCATCTCCACTCTATCCAACAAAGCCCACAGCCACCTCTGACTCCTCAAACTCCTCTCTGGCTGGACATGGGGGTTGAACCCCTCTACCATCCTCCACACCTACAAATCCTTGATCCATCCCATCCTCTGTTATGCCAGTCCCACCAAGATATCCGACACCCCCAAATTTTATAAGTGCCTCCAGATCCTCAAGCACCATGCGCTCCGCCTCACCTTCTGTATACTCCTCACATCCCCCATGTAGATCCTCTATGACCTGATTCCTTTCCTCCATCTGCTCCTATTCCTCAAACGTATCCACATACTCTACACCTCCCTCCACCTTGATCCCCTTCATCCCCTGGTTGCTCCTCTCCTCTCCAGTCCCTGCCCTCTGCTGCGCCTTCACTGTTGTGTCCCCACTACCCTCCATCTCTACAACCTTCATCTCCTTTCCCAAGGTGGCTTCCGTCAACTCCCCCTCCCAGATCATGCCCTCTCTCCCTCCACTTATCACTCCTATCAACTCTGATCCTCACCTCCCCCTCCTTTCCTCTGTCCTTTCCCCAGGCTCCCTCTCCCCCCCTTCCATTCTGTTTTTTCTCCCACCTACCCTCTCTCTGCCTCCCTTCTCTCCCCTGAGTCCTTTCTCCTCTTCCCTCCACTGCCTTTCCCACTCTTTCTCGTGTCCACCCAGCCTCCCCTTTTCTATGTCCCCTCCCTCCATCGGCTCCCCCCTTTTTCTTTTCCTCTCCTCCCCCCTTTCCCCATCATAGGTCTGGGTCTTCCCCCCCCCCCCATCTGCTACCATGTCACCTGTATAGTGCTGTTATAAGTGAGTGTTCAGTGTTGTGCATCCCCTGTCAGTGTTGGGAACAGTTGCTAGTTATGTTGTTTATCTTGTATGAACAGAAACCAGACTGTCGCCATGTTTTTTAATTGTGCCTGTCTACTTCTTCATCCGCATCGTCACCGCAGTGTTCTTATATTTTGAATTCCACACCTTACCGCCACTTTACAGTTTTTTACAATGTCACCATTTTATCGCCTTTTTTCTTGTTTGTTTCTATTCTCGTTATGTTTATTTAACTTTTGTGTAGGCTGTAGCTGTAGAGCAGCATAATACGCTGCTGCCAGCCCCCCCCCCCCCCCCCGAATTGAAATCCAGTAAAGAAAAAAAAAAGGTAGTGTACTGATTTTGATGAAAAAAAGCCTATATGTAGCCCAAGCTATGCTCAAGCTACCTGTCAAAGCCCCACGCAAATTCGTCTAGTAGTTTGGGAAATTAACATGTTCCAACAGACAGACACAACGATTTTACAGTTTTATTGTTAGTATAGATAAGTCTTGGTTTTATTGAAACAAACTGCCTACAGCTTGGTACAAATATCAAATCATATGTACAAAAATATAAATAGTTCCAACATTGATTTAAATTAGTGTACAAAGTCCATATAAGTGCGACACTTTATTATATCATCCAAGGATCATTTCGCAATGATATATCAGTTGCCACGGTAATGCAACAAAAATCGATAGCTCAAAATATAAATACACTTAAATGTGCTGTATTAGGATAGGGCGAGTGGTCGGCTGTGGCTTTGATGAAGGAACCATTCCGGCATTTGCCTCAAATGATCTAGGAAAACCAAAATCAGGATGGTCAGAATGAGCGAACCCTATCGTCTCGAATATGAGGTCAACACAATGTTCCTTGATTTATACACAAATATCTCATGATAACTGGGAATATAAAAACGTAGTTTTGTACTTCATCGCCGCACACACTAGTGCCACACGCTGATCGCTTCTGGGTCATGAAGTTGCTGGCTATGCCCCTTGAAAATGTCCAGCTTATTCAGACAACCAGTTTCTGGGTCACCAGCATATTACCAAGTTCCATGTTCCATGATTCTTTCCTGTCCTCCCCTATGACCAACCAAAATAAAAAAAAGAAGCTGCCTCAGCAAGACATTACTACCACGCACCTCAGATCATAACACATGACTTTCTTGCAAAAGAAGTAAACTGTGATCACGTATAGAAGGCCCTAGAGTTCGGTAGTTCACCCCTTTCATTAATCCCCACTACTCTGAGTCCTCCAAGTAATATTTAATTGTGTAGTACGTGTTAGTTATGAAGAATGTTTCAGTTGCCTTTTTGAACATATGTGTTTTAGTAATGTCTTTCATTTCCTTGGTCAATTTATTATAAAATTTTATTCCCTGGTAGAAAATTTTGTTTTGAGCTCTTCGTTTTCCCTTGGAAAATGTAAGTCCATACTGGCTCTTGTCCCATGATTATGTATAGAACTAGTAGCGGAATATTTGGCAGTGTTATTCCAGATATGCACCATAGATAGATTCTTATACTCACTTATTGCAGTAAGGATACCTCTCTTGCAACTCCCCTTGCCGATACAAGCACACTTTGATATCAAATTAATTGACTAATTAATTAAATCTATTAGTTAATTAACACCTCCCTCTCTGGGAAACCCCAGTCCTCCCCCTCTCCCCCACCTGGAAACTGTCGTGAAAAAGACTCAGTTGACTGGCTACTTGGTGGGTAATCAATTGCAGTGCATGGAATATTGTTCAAACAATTTCTGGTAGACAAGGCAATATATGGAATATTGTTTATTTAAACAATTTATGGCTGCAAGGCAGTGTATGGAATATAGTTTATTTATTTATTTAAAGAACTTTTCGGTATATTGACTGCAGTGTATGGAATATTGTTTATTTAAACATTTTGAGGGTGACAAAGCAGTATGGAATATTTACACAATTGTGGCGCTTTTTTATCCCGATCGTACAAGGAATACCATCAACATGACACTTCGCATGTAATTACACCATTCAAAATCTTTCGATCGTAAAGTATATTTCATCCACTGACCACAGGGTGGGCCGCTTTGCGTATTCCTGCATGTGCAGGTCACATTATGTTCGCTTGGGCCCTGGAACTGGCAGTGTGAATGTTGCGCTAATCCCCAAACAAAGGGTTCAGATGGTGGCAACCATTTGATATATGGTAACTGACAAATTCCTGTCGAAGCATATACTCTCTATCTCCTTTTCAAGTGAGCCTGTCCTGTTGCATGCCGCTGCAGGTCCTGCACACGCAGTTGGTCGTGGTCAGATTAAACCACAAAGAAAGCAGAATTTTCCTAGTAAGCCCCACCTGTGGATGTCTTGAAAATATTTCCTCTGTCAGATTGACTGACTAATTAATTAAAGCGATACCCTTTGTGTGTGACAGTGTTTCCTTGCTTCCTGTTGGTGGATTCTAGGACTGGAATATTTGGAGGGAATCGATCCTGCAGCCACGTGGTTTCCAAACCCTACTGGATTTTCTTTTTTCTGTTTCCCTCACCTCCTATCAGTGCATACTGGCACAGTTAGGTTACGTTGGAGGTAAATGAAAATTTCAAATTTCAGCTCACCTGTATGCTATGTCTGTAAACAATCTGCAAAGGGGTTGGACTGGTGTTTGTGCTTGCAGTATCACTATCGGAAACAATAAATTGGTCAATCGGGAATTTGATGTTGCAGATTGGTTTCTAAAGCACAGTATAATTCCTACGTTGGTTCTCTCAGCTACACTAGGACGAAGAACGAGCAGGAGGAGGAGGAGGAGGAGGACGAAGGGTCTACCGCATGATAGGATAGTAACAATAACAAATGCCACTACAAGACAGAGTGCATTGCAATGTATTGAGAAGCGCTAAACCATAATCCCAGTAGTTGTCGTAGCTAGATGCCTGAGAATGCTGAAAACACTTATACAAACAGCCCACTCACTTCCCAGATGTCCACACGTAGCGTGCCTGTCCCCTCATACACCACCAGAGCCAATGCTCGAAGGCCGAAGAAAACTGCTGCTGTCATGGACGCATGTGTATGTCAGGTGGCACCACCCCGTCAATGGAGGACATCCACGGATGATTGGAGTGTTAGGAATTCGTATCTTATCAATATTTCCAGCTTGGCAGTGATCGATATTGAATCGCTCAATTTTCCATGGAGAATACATGCAACACATGCGATCACAGAGACAGCCCAATGCATATTGCATGTTAGTAAGCTATTCAGCCATCCAGAGGGCGCCAATGCCGGGACTAACCCCTGAAACTGTGGGCAAGAACAGAGGAGCCAGCCGACTGGAACTATACTTTGTACCCTTAGTTCACAAGAGCCAGAGCTGGAAAGGCCCATTCGTCCCAGCCACAGGCTACATCCGCCACATGCCATGCACTCCAGACGGTGTTGTCCTAGGAAAACAGTCACATATTTATTGCTGTAATTACAATTAAATGTTACAGCTGCAGCCTCAATCTGATGACTTTTGAGAATGAGAGAAGTATCGGAAATACCTATTCCTGATGGCTGTGGCTCTGGAAATATCAATATCCATATCCCTCTTATGACTGGACGTAATTTTCCAAGGGCTGTCAGTGTACTGATAATGCAGTTTCCCACATCAGGCCAATACCTCCCTTACAACTGGACATAGCCAGTTTCTTTGGACATGTTAGAACAATGACTACAGTAGCTTTACACCCCAACACGAACTTCATACACCCTCTGATCACAGTGAATCTATTACATATACCTTACCAAGTATAATACTTTAGCAATAATTGAACGCTGGTGGCACCAAACTACATTGAGCGAAAATCTTCGATGGATGGATATGCCTCATTTGTTTTTCTTGTGAGTGGCACCAGTGTGTCTTAGGAAGAGAGATATAATCGTCTTATAAGTGACCAGATGTTAATAACGCGGTCGCAACGACCATGTTACTGTCACCCTGCATAAACAGCGGCCTTGGTTCCACAGGCACACACAAGTATCGCTGACAATATCCATGCTAAATACTACGCATGCCTTATAGACCGAGGGATGGTATTGCTTCCAATAAAGTGGTCTTCCACATAAGTACTGTGACATTGAATATAGGAGGTGATCGCGTAGTGTCTATTAACAGAACGAAAGTGCTGGTGCACATCGCCAGTGGTGTAAGCTCGTAATAAAATCACTCTTACCACCGAATTTAGAAAGTGATTCGGCTAAGGAACATGGTATTCAGCCGATATTTGCAATTCCCTCTCGCCACTACTAGATATTTCCACACTAACAAACAGTACTTGTATCGCATTCTATCTCGATACCATGCAGGCAATGTAACTGAGGTTTTGCGATATATCCACAAGAGGAGGAATGATGGTTGATTGAGAATAATCACATACAGTAGATGGTATGCTATATGAGGAATCACTTAAAAACTGCAACACTAGACTGAAGTCGTAAGAAAAGTACAAAATCCTATGAGCAATACACTAGTTTTTCAAATCAATAGCGTTACGCTTTCTGGTAGAAATGCTGTCGGTAGTTTGGAATCAAGTCTAACCATTTAGCCACGTACTTGCGTCGGATCCTATAGAGATGTTTGTTAATGATTACAGTCACTGGTGGATCATATTCGTGGCACTCTTATATCTCAAAACGACTCACCTTTTTCGAACCTATCTGCTAAGAACCCCATACAGCAAAACTCCAGCGTGGTTTTAGACAGTCCCTCTGCATATTGTAATTCTTCCTCAGTCTCTGCTCCTCACTCCCTGCAACTTTCTCCATGTGATCGGTCCAATTTAAGTCAGAATTGAGTGGAATTCAGAGAATGCTATATCTGAGACATTCTGCATCCCGTGGAGAGATAGGGCGAACTGAGTTAATGTGATGGGACCATGCTTTGACTACCCGGTGGAAATGAGAACATGTTGTCATAACTCCACCAACCGTGTACAATGCATAAGGGCAGTGCCAAGTTGCTAAACTAAGCTTCCTCCTGCAACACAAGGTAGCAGAAAAGACGGTATAAGCAGTTACGTAGGTGTTTATTATTGGGTAATTAGGAAACTTCAAATCATATGGGAACTGGAGGAAGGATGAGGCTTTTGTTACTTCATTGTGCTTCATCTCCAAACTACGTACAGGTACTACAGTCCAAAGGAGATCTGCATCCCTCAGGATGAATTCATATCTGTCATCCAAACATTCTCTCTATCATCATTATTTTGTACCATCCAGTAGGGAAAAACTACAAACTATAAAACTCCACTAATATCAAATGGTAGAGAGCTTGATAAGATATTACCACATCCCTCTCTTCCTGCATATCGAAGACAAATAACATCCACATGCTGGCATCGAGCATATGTGGTGATCCTATTAAATATACAGGTATTGATCCATTGGAGCAAGTGGTCAGTGATCGAAGTCACATGCTCAGACCAGTGTAATGATTTGTGACCTGTACTGTGGGAGGACCATATCTCACAGACTATCAGCTTTGTACACTGTCATACATTTTGTTTTTGGACCATGACTTCAAGGTCTGTGTCAGGTGATGAACCAACATTAACATGTTTTGATCCATTGGCTCTCACAGAAAGATAGATATCGCATGATGTAAACTATGCTGCTCTCACAACACACAGGATGAATGAAATAAAAGACTGAAGAGGTTTTTCTTATTGACAAAAATATGGAGGACGTTGCAACATATACAAATGGGACGAGTTTTCAGCATTGTGGGGCGTTTCCAAACAGCTTCCCAAAAGTTCTGAACTCTACATTTAATCTCATCTTTCACAGTGATGGGGTAGCGGATGTGTAGGTATTCAATTTCAAAGAGACCAAGAGCATTGATTCCTTATATTACAGCCATGTATACAATCACTATTTCACTGCTGGCCATGCCCGGAAGATGTTGCTCCCACCAAGACTCCCTCCATCTCAAACTAGTGGAGTCAGCCAATCGTTATGAGGTAATCATCAGCATGTCAGTGTACTGTAATAAGCACCACAGTAGATAGTGCGGTCCGTTTTAGCAATTTTACCAGTTTCCCATAATTTCAACACCAGCCAATGACACAGCAGCATGCTTCCCAATTTCTGTATAACCGCTACACCATCCCTCTACTGTTTTATGTGTACCATGTACTAGATTGTGAATGTAGATAGATGACTATGCAGTACGTCCATTCATGATTAATTCTCGAACATATACACCAAAGTACACCAGACAGCATCCTATGGGTGAGTTATCTGTGTATTTCTAGCACTTAGATCAAAGTGCGTAATTTACGATTATGATTGTCCATCTATCCCTATGTGGATGGGAATCATAGAGTATTCTCGCATTCTTAAGATGAAGTCGGAGAGTGAAAGATCTCCCCGCGTTGTCTTTGACCAAAACTATGTACAACACTGTCACTGATTTAATCTGCAGCTGATCAGAAGTAGGAGGATAATATACCCACTAAATTTGAAGTCTTGTGAAGGAACAGAGCGAGCTGAGGCTGTAACTGCCATTCAGCGAAGACTACTCCACATCACTCTTACATGCAGTGCTCATCCAAGTGGACAATATCTCTCCAGATACGAGCTTGTCAAGGAGGTTAGCACCCATTATCAATGTATAGCAGATATGAGAGTGCTGTGATGATATCACAGACGGTTAAGAAGAAATGTGTTGTTTATGGATGACGGTGCTCCAGATGAACAGAGTTTGAACATTTTATGTAAATAAACTGTGCTGTGAATTCTGAAGTATTGTTAAGGTGTTTGGTGTCCCTACCAAGAAGATATCAGCAAGAGAGAAATGATCATAGAACATAAATACAGTCCAAGGACTACACGGTTCTGCACTTAAACGTGCTATAATGCTAGAGCTGTGCGGTTTCCGACCTCTTACTCATGTAGAATACAACACTCTTAATATTCCAATGTATGAAATAGTTTTACAATGCATGACATACATACGCCTTGCAAGTTCCTCCACGACAAACTATGGTGATAAACTGTAAGGTGATAAAACAACTAGCTTGCGCACCAAAGAAAACATCGATTCTTTGTAACACAAACACTACATAGGTTTATAGGTTTCCAGATGCATATGACGCCTACTGTTTACGAAGTTCAAACCAGAATGATCTTCGTCAACCGAAAATGTATACGTAGAAACAGTGACATCCAACGAGGAAATAAACACCACGTTCAGTAGCCAGAGGAGATGTAACAATCTTATCACAGTTTCCCACCGTCTCTGGTAACATACCCCTTGCACACAGAAGTCATGGTCCGTTGTTAGGTTGTATACCTCATGTGCGGCACAATATGTCGTTTTTCCTTGATTTCACGTCTCTAGAATGCCTCCTCTTTCCACTATTAAAGGTGTTTATATGTAGTATCAGTCTACTCTCTTCCTCCAGGACACGCAGTTTTACTGATTTCGTACAGTACTCATTTCATGGTATTTTCGACTAACTTTATGTATTCTTAATCAATTTCTGTAATTTTACTAGGTTTTCGCGATTTTACATATTTCATCGTATTTCCCTCAATTTGTACGTATTTCACATCAACTTTCGTGTTGATACCAGGTTTTCCTCAAAGTTTACCGATTTTATGTAATTTTTCATATATTTTTTACAGTTTTCCATATGTATATGGTCATATTGTTGACATATCCATGTGCTGTTTGATTTTCTACGAGAATATTTGCCCATCTTATACACCAACTTACTATTAAATCCTAAGACTTGCCCTCTCCCCAGTGATAGACATGCATGCATTTTGGATAGGACGATCATGAAAAGCATAGTAACAGTCGCTTTGTACCTATATGAGACTCAATGAGTGGTGAAGATAACGGATGTATTGGAAACTGGAAGTTTGGAAGCAGTTCCGTGAACTGCTCTGATCCATCACAGATCCTGTTTGCAGACTCATGTAGTGCTGCACTTGATGAAAACTTAAAGTCTGGAAACAGTTCTACATTTGACTACTACTCCATGGTGTAGGGGTCTGCAACAGAGATTTAACATGTGTACAGAATTGATTTCTGTTGCTGCTCAGATTTTTTTCGTAAGTATATGCTCTTATTGCTTACCAGATGTGCTTCGTTATTTCTGTTTATACCTTCCAACTCTTATAAGTGCCCACAAGCCTGTCAGGTTGTCTACAAACTATAGCTTCCGGATATTTATTTTTATTACCCCAGTAATAAGTTATTCCTTAGTTGACAGTGTGTCGAGTGCGGGTGACATCTTGGGCCACAATAATTTCCCTTCTCCACCTACAGAGTGCGTCTCCTTGCCAGCGTCATTTATGGACGACCAGTTAGAAAGTTATGAGTCCGAACTACAATCATCATCCACTGCTGACAGCCCTACACATGCTCACAAAGAGACTCTGCACGCATTTTACCAATCGCGATGTCTCGATTTCAACCATTTGTTCGTTGTTTTTGACAGTACAAATAGCGAAATTCTCTTGCAAAACGGTTCTTCAGTGGGTGTAAGTACATTTAAATTCATCCTGCTAAAGAGCATAAAATCTTCGATATAATTTATATTACCAGTATTTGTAACAAGATTGTCTAGATTTTTCAGTAATAACAACCATCCAAGGCGTCCCGGTGCGCCTGTCACACTTTCTTTTTTTCGATTCATGATAACAGCATATGATCACCCCCAATCAAGCTATTTTGTGCGCTGTATGTCCAATGGATTTAATTTTTGAGAGCAAGTTCGGCATTTCCATCGGCGAGTTTAACAAAACGGTAAATAACGAAGTTAGTGAAAGAATTTTTTTTACGTCCAAGAAAGCTGATGAAATTTTCTTAGTTTGTTTGATTGTCTAAATGCATCCTTGTCGTCTTCGTGCCTGCACACAATGTAGAGTGTACTGAATGAAGCGCTATTCACAACAGTAACACGTTAAATTGATAAATGTCAATGCTGTTGTTGTTTGTTGAAAAAATTATCTTTTAACCTAATAAATACAAACAGAGAATTGAGAACTGTGCAGACAAATATGTGGTTCCTGAAGAGGGGCAACAGCCTTTTCAGCAATTACAGGAGCAACAGTCCAGATGATTGACTGATCTGGCATTGTAACATCAACCCAAACAGCCTTGTCGTACTGGTACAGCAAACGGTTGAAAGCAAGGGGAAACTATAGCCGTAATTTCTCCCGAGGTCATTCAACTCTACTGTATGGTTAAGTGATGATGACGTCTTCTTGAATAAAATATTCCGGAGGTAAAATAGTCTACAATTCAGATCGGACGGGGACTACTCAGGAGGATGTAGTCATCAGGAGATATGAAACTGGCATTCTACGGATCGGCGAGTGAAATGTTAGATCCTTTAATCGAGAAGATAGGTTAGAAAATTTGGAAATGGCAATAGATCAGTTGAAGTTAGATATAGCGGGAATTTGCGAAGTTTGGTGGCAGGAGGAATAGGACTTCTGGTCAAGAGAATACGGGGTTATAAATACAAATAGGAATAATTCAGGAGTGGGTTTAATAATGAATAAGAAAATAGGAACTCGGGTAAGCGACTATAAACAGTTTAGTGAACCAATTATTGTAGCCGGGATATACACAAAGCCCACGCGTACCACAGTAACAGAAGTTTATATGCCAACCAGCCCTGCAGATTGTGAAGAGACTGAAGAAATGTATGATGACAAAAGAAATTATTCAGATAGTTAAAGGAGACGAAAATTTAATTGTGATAGGGGACTGGAATTCGATAGTAGTAAAAGGAAGAGAAGGAAAAATAGTAGGCCGAATATGGACTGGGGGAAAGGAATGAAGGAGAAAGCCACCTGTTAGAATACTGCACAGAGCATAATTTAATCATCGCTAGTACTTGATTTAAGAATTATAAAAGAAGATTGTATACGTGGAAGAGGCGTGGAGCTGCCGGTAAGACACAGGTTTAGAGACCAGATTTGAAATTTTAAGACACTTCTAATGGCATATGTGAACTCTGACCACAATGTATTGGTTATGAACTATAGATTAAAACTGAAGAAGTTGGAAAAAGGTAGGAAATTAGATGGGACCTGGATAAGTTGAAAGAGCCAGAGGCTGTTGAGAGTTTCAGCGGGAGCGTTAGGCAACAGTTGACTAGAACAGGGGCACGAAACACACACAGTAGAAGACGAATGGGTAGCTTTAAGAGATGAAATAGTGAAGGCAGCAGAGTATCAAGTAGGTAAAAATACAAGGCCTAGTAGAAATATTACGATAACACCAAAGATACGGAATTTGAGTGACGAAAGGAGGAAATCAAAAAATGCAGCAAATGAAGCAGGAGAAAGGGAATACAAAAGTTTGAAAAATGAGATTTATAAGAAGTGCAAAGTGGCTAACCAGGAATGGCTAAAAGACAAATGTAAGGATTTGGGAGCATATTTGACTAGGGGACAGATAGATAGCACCCACAGGAAAATTAGAAGTTTCTGGAGAAAAGATAAGCAGCTGTATGAATATCAAGAGCTCAGATAGGAAACCAGTACTAAGCAAAGAAGGGAAAGCTGAAAAGTGGAAGGAGTAAATAGAGGGTCTGTGCAAGGGATATGAACTTGAAGGTAATATTGTAGAAAGGGAAGTGGACATAGATGAAGATGAAATGGGAGATATGATACTGCAAGAAAAAGTTGACAGAGCACTGAAAGACGTAAGTCCGGGAGGTCCGGGAGGTAGACGATATTCCGTCAGAACTACTGATAGCACTGGCGGAGATATCCATGACAAAACTCTACCATCTCGTATGCAAGATGTGTGAGACAGGCGAAATACCCTCATATTTCAAGATAAATGTAGTAATTCCCAGTACAAAAAAGCAGTTGCTGACAGGTGTGAAAATTGCCGAACTATGAGTTTAATAAGCCAAACTAGTAGCACAAATTCTTTACTGAAGAATGAGAAAACTCGTGGAAACCGACCTTGGGAAAGATCGGTTTAGATCCCGGAGAGATGTGGGAACACGCGAGGCAATAACGATCCTTTGACCTATCTTACAAGGGAACCTCCCCATCGCACCCCCCTCAGATTTAGTTATAAGTTGGCACAGTGGATAGGTCTTGAAAAACTGAACACAGATCAATCGAGAAAACAGGAAGAAGTTGTGTGGAACTATGAAAAAAATTAGTAAAATATACAAACTGAGTAGTCCATGCGAAGATAGGCAACATCAAGGACACTGGGAGTCAAGGAGCGCCGTGGTCCCGTGGTTAGTGAGAGCAGCTACGGAACGAGAGGTCCTAGGTTGAAGTCTTCCCTCGAGTGAAAACTTTAGTTTTTTATTTTCAGTTTATGTGACAAACTCTTATGTTTTCATCACTTTTTTGGGAGTGATTATCACATCCACAAGAAAACCTAAATCGGGCAAGGTAGAAGAAACTTTTTACCCATTCGCCAAGTGTACAAGTTAGGTGGGTCGACAACATATTCCTGTCATGTGACGCACATGCCGTCACCAGTGTCGTATAGAATATATCAGACGTGTTTTCTCGTGGAGGAATCGGTTGACCTATGACCTTGCGATCAAATGTTTTCGGTTCCCATTGGAGAGGCACGTCCTTTCGTCTACTAATCGCAGGGTTTTGCGGTGCGGTCGCAAAACACAGACACTAAACTTATTGCAGTGAACAGAGGCGTCAGTGAACGAACGGACAGATCATAACTTTGGGAAAATAAAGAAAGTAAAATTTTCACTTGAGGGAAGACCTGAACCAATGACCTCTCGTTCTGCAGCTACTCACGCTAACCACGGGACCACGGCGCTCTTGAGGTCTCAATCTCCTTGATGTTGTATATCTTGCGCATGGACTACTCAGTCTGTATATTTTACTAATTTTTTTCACTGTTCCACACAACTTCTTCCTATTTTCTCGATTGATATGTGTTCAGTTTTTCAAGGCCTATCCACTGTGCCAACTTATAACTAAATCTGAGGGGGGTGCGATGGGGAGGTTCCCTTGTTAGAAGATAGGTTAAAGAAAGGCAATCCTATATTTATAGCATTTGAAGTCTTGGAGAAAGCTTTTAATAACGCTGACTGGAATAATCTCTTTGAAATTGTGAGGATAGCAGAAGTTAAATATAGGTAACGAAAGGCTATCTACAATATTTGCAGTAACCAGACGGCAATTGTGAGTCGAGGGGCACGAAAGGAAAGCAGTGTTTGAAAACGAAGTGAGACGGGGTTGTAGTCTATACCTGATGTTACTCAATCTGTACACTGAGCTAGCAGAAAAAGAAATCAAAGAAAAATTTGGGGTAGGAATAGAAGTTCAGGGAGAAGAAATTAAAACTTTGAGATATATCAGTGATATTGTAATTCTGTTAGAGACAGCAAAGGGCTTGGAAGAGCAGTTGAACGCAAAATATAAAGTGAACGGCAACAAAAGCAAGACAAGGATAACGGAACGTAGGCGAATTAAATCATGTGATGATAAGGGAATTGAATTAGGAAACGAGACACTTAAAGTAGTAGAGAAGTTTTGCTATTTGGGCAGCAAAATAACTGATGATAGCCGAAGTAGAGAAGATATAAAATGTAAACTTGAAATGGCAAGAAAAGCATTTCGGAAGAAGAGAAATTGTTAACATCGTATGTAGATTTAAGTTTTATGAAGTCTTTTCTGAAAGTATTTGTCTAGAGTGTAGCTATGTATGGAAGTGAAGCATGGTCGATAAACACTTTAGACAACGAGAGAACAGAAGCTTTCGAAATGCGGTGCTACGGAATAATTTTGAAGATTAGATGGGACGATCACGTAACTAATGAGTAGGTGCTGGATAGAATTGGGGAGACAAAAGATTTGTGCCACAACTTGACCAAAAGAAGGGATCAGTTGACACGACACATTCTGAGACCCCAAGGGATCACGAATTTAGTATTGGAGGGAAGTTTTGGGGGAAAAATCGTAGAGGGAGACTAAGAGGTAAATGCAGTAAGCAGATTCAGAAGAACGTGCGTTGCAATAGTTATTCGGAGCAGGAGGTGGAGATTAGTGTATAACGTACCATCGACAACGAAGCCTTTAGAGACGGAGTTATTCGGAGATGAAGAGTCTCGCACAGGATAAAGTAGCATGGAGAGCTGCATCAGACCACTCTTCGGAATGAAGGCCACAGCAACAACATCAACACAGTTATAAATAATGCCAGCTCAGTTTAGAAATCGTAAGCGGATCATGCAACCACGATATCTTCTGAATGTGAATATCAGCAGTACCAGGAACACTGGATGGCATAGAAATCACACTTAGTTTTTTACTTATAGAACTGTACGGAATCGTGGAATTCGAAGGAGATACCTTACAACACTCCCATGTGCTCTACTCTTTATTTAACTATGTAGAAACCAGGAACGCATATTCAGTGTGTTTCAGGCGCACGCCCTGTCAAATTTTTTCCATTTTATGAATATTTCATTTCTGAAATCCTTGGAAAGTAATTAACAGAGGCACAGGGAACGGTGTCCGGACATTTGCCACGCCGGACATTTGCCACGATTTTACCTGCTCCGAAGGGTTGGGTCCTTTGTCTCCCCCCCTCCCCCCCTCCCCTTCCTCTTCCTCCTCCTCCTCCTCACCCACCCGCCCAGTTTGCTTTCGAAGTTCCTAACGTGACCATCAGTATGGAAGTTATTACAACGAACAAGGGCAGGCCTCCTGCTCATTACAAAGGTTACGCGTATCTTAAACAGAGGGACTCTAAAGAAGGTGTTGTTACATGGATGTGCTTACGCTGAAAAGCGGATCATTGCAAGGGAAAGCTGCTTTCGAGGAATGGAGAAGTGTTGAACGTATTAGAACATCTCTGTGGGCCACCTGACGATGCGGCTCTGGAATTGAGAAAGCAAGTGGAAAGGGCGAAGAGAAGGTCTCGAGAAGAAACTACACAGTTGTCGGAGATATACGCGGATGAAATGGGAAATCTACATAATAAAGTTTGTGACTTTGTTACAGTGATGCCTAATTCAGAATCTATGAAGAGAACCATGCGTCGTCGATGGAGTCAAGAGCGGGGGAACCAACAAGAGTCTAAGAAGTCTTATGAAATTGATCTTCATGAAGATCTATTAAAAATGGGAGATGGCCGTAGTTTTCTTCTGGAAGATGATAGATTAGAGGTGAGAATAATGATTTTTAATGGAAGCAAAGGAAAAGAAAGTTTAAAAACATGTTCCCATTTTTTTATGGATGGAACATTTAAGAGATGCAGCAAGCAGTTTGCACAGATTTACACCATACACGTAGACTTAGGAGGCCCGATTAAAGAAACAAACATTCTTCCTACTGTATTTGCACTGCTCCCTAATAAGAAGAATGACACATATGTTCGTCTGATAAAACAGGCAGTCTCTGAGTGGTGTCCTAAACAAGTAAAGGTGGACTTTGAGGCAGCTGCGATATCGGCCATTCGTCAAGTTTTTCCCACAACTGAAATAAATGGATTCTATTTCCATATGAAGAAGAGTTTATGCAGAAGAATTCGAGTTCTCGGTCTAACTGAGGAGTACCGCTAGAACGAGTATTTAAGACTTCACGTCAGCATGTGTGCAGCGCTGGCAGTTGTAAAACCGGAGGACATAAGCAATGGATGGATTGAGATTCACGCAGAAGCTCCTGATAACGGAAGGTTCTCTCAATTTTTTGACTACTTTGTGGATAACTGGCTAGATAATGAGGATATCGCAATAGGAATGTGGGACTGTTACGGAAAAAGGCACCGAACGACGAATGCTGTTGAAGGGTGGCACAACAAATTAAATAGTATTATTGGAAATCCTCACCCTAGGATCAACTATTTGTTGGAGTGCTTGAAAAAGGAAGCAGAGCTTACAAACTGCATGTACATGAAATTGGAAATGAATCTTGAAGGTAAGAAGAGGAAGAAGAAGTACTTGAAGCTGGACGACACGATAGAGAGAATCGTAAAGAATTATGAAGAGACTGGCAACATTAGGCCTTGCTTGAAAGCCATTGCCCATATTCAGAAACTGGACTAAAATACGTTAAAAATAATGTATTAAAAACTATGAAGACCACTGAGTCCTCATAGATTACTGAGATAAAATTATTAAAACATTGAAGCAGCATTATCGGAGCTAATATTAAGTTGTAATTGTAAATAGAGTGTACATTAGTTCAGCGTGTTTAAATGGTTCAAATGGCTCTGAGCACTATGGGACTCAACTGCTGAGGTCATTAGTCCCCTAGAACTTAGAACTAGTTAAACCTAACTAACCTAAGGACATCACACACATCCATGTCCGAGGCAGGATTCGAACCTGCGACCTTAGCGGTCGCTCGGCTCCAGACTGCAGCGCCTTTAACCGCACGGCCACCTCGGCCGGCTCAGCGTGTTTAGGCTGATTTTACACACACCAGAATGGTAAATGGTCATTTATCATTTTCACGGTCCAAAGACTGTGCAAAGTATGATGCGAATTAGCCTTTAATGTAAAAATTAAAAAGTGTTTCAAGCTTCACAAAAGTATCCCTATTGTTGTCATGTTAAGATAACTTTTTTCTACCTTCCAGTATTATGGCCTTACTATTAAATAATTGTGAGTTCTAAAATTATTTTCTGTAGCTTCAGAATCGCAACTATCACCTAAAATATCATGGTTTGTTAAACTGATAGTATACGCTTTTGTAAAAGGAAATGGGAACTGAACCTTTGAATTGCACCTAAAATTGACATCCCAAAACTGATTTGATCCTAAGGTTGACAATTTTGGCACCTCAAAATTTTTTATTTAAGTTTAGCTGCAAATATTTACAGTATTTGCAAATCTACATAAGTACATCTAGATACAGTTCTTTAAAAATTAAAATTTCTTACTAAATTGTTGATTATCTGTAAACAAGTCAGTAAAAGCAAGGAGCTTACTACTGAAAATTAGTTGTTCCTAAAGAACATCAGAAGCAAATGTATCAGACCTACTTTTCTTATACATTAGAGACTTTTTGAGAAGATATTTGATCATTTCCTCTGTCACTGACAGTGTAATTTCAGTTGCATTGCAACACCAGGGATATCTACTTCTAAATTATGTTTTCAGCTGTTCTCATTTCGAATTCTGGAATATTTACTTCGTCTTCTTTGGTGAAGGAATTTTGGAAAATGCATTTACTAACTCCACTTTAGTGGCACTGTCATCAGTACCATTACCGTCGCTGTCGCGCAGTAAAGGTACTTACTGAGTCTTTCCGCTGGTTTACTTCAATGGGACCAGTATCTCTTTGGATTTTCCGCCACATTTCTAGAGCGAGTTTCGTTGTGGAATCTATTAAATGCATCTCGCATTGAAATCCGCACCAAATTTCGAGCCTCAGTAAAACTTCACCAATCTTGGAGATTTTGCGATCGTCTAAATTATACGTGCTTTTTGCGGTGCTCCTGCAACAACTTTCTGTCGTGTTTTGTGTACCATGGGGGATCAGTTCCGTCCCTTGATACTATTTCTTTGAACTTAATTCACATATGGTCTTCATTTACATAGTTTGGAAGGATTGTAGACTATCTCTTAGAAAGACGTCACCCGAATTTTTGGCTGCTTTTATAAATAGATATATTTCGCGTTTAGTTTTGGTGAATTTCTTTGTTACGGAAGTGGGCCTCGTTACGACTGTGTGTCCATTAATCCCAGTATCCGTCGTGATGCTCAGGATTATTTGTGGCTAAAAGGTCAAGTGTGTTTTCGTAACCATTTACAATTTGAATGGCCTCGTCAACTAATCTAATTGTTCAAAATAATTTTTTAAAAATCATTGAGAACAATTACGGAGTTGTTTTCTATTTACAATAGGGTATGAAAATGAATTACATGCGGAAGGTAGATTGAAGTAACTGCCAACTATAATTGTATGAGTTGTTGTTATTGTTGTGGTCTTCAGTCCTGAGACTGGTTTCATGCAGCTCTCCATGCTACTCTATCCTGTGCAAGCTTTTTCATCTCCCAGTACCTACTGCAACCTACATCCTTCTGAATCTGCTTAGTGTATTCATCTCTTGGTCTCCCCCTACGATTTTTACCCTCCACGCTGCCCTCCAATACTAAATTGGTGATCCCTTGATGCATCAGAACATGTCCTACCAACCGATCCCTTCTTCTGGTCAAGTTGTGCCACAAACTTCTCTTCTCCCCAATCCTATTCAATACTTCCTCATTAGTTATGTGATCTACCCATCTAATCTTCAGCATTCTTCTGTAGCACCACATTTCGAAAGCTTCTATTCTCTTCTTGTCCAAACTATGTATCGTCCATGTTTCACTTCCATACATGGCTACACTCCATACGAATACTTTCAGAAATGACTTCCTGACACTTAAATCAATACTGGATGTTAACAAATTTCTCTTCTTCAGAAACGCTTTCCTTGCCATTGCCAGCCTACATTTTATATCCTCTCTACTTCGACCATCATCAGTTATTTTGCTCCCCAAATAGCAAAACTCCTTTACTACTTTAAGTGCCTCATTTCCTAATCTAATTCCCTCAGCATCACCCGACTTAATTAGACTACATTCCATTATCCTTGTTTTGCTTTTGTTGATGTACATCTTATATCCACCTTTCAAGACACTGTCCATTCCATTCAACTGCTCTTCCAAGTCCTTTGCTGTCTCTGACAGAATTACAATGTCATCGGCGAACCTCAAAGTTTTTATTTCTTCTCCATGGATTTTAATACCTACTCCGAATTTTTCTTTTGTTTCCTTTACTGCTTGCTCAATATACAGATTGAACAACATCGGGGAGAGGCTACAACCCTGTCTTACTCCCTTCCCAACCACTGCTTCCCTTTCATGTCCCTCGACTCTTATAACTGCCATCTGGTTTCTGTAAATAGCCTTTCGCTCCCTGTATTTTACCCCTGCCATCTTTAGAATTTGAAAGAGAGTATTCCAGTCAACATTGTCAAAAGCTTTCTCTAAGTCTACAAATGCTAGAAACGTAGGTTTGCCTTTCCTTAATCTTTCTTCTAAGATAAGTCGTAAGGTCAGTATTGCCTCACGTGTTCCAGTGTTTCTACGGAATCCAAACTGATCTTCCCCGAGGTTGGCTTCTACTAGTTTTTCCATTCGTCTGTAAAGAATTCGTGTTAGTATTTTGCAGCTGTGACTTATTAAGCTTATAGTTCGGTAATTTTCACATCTGTCAACACCTGCTTTGTTTGGGATTGGAATTATTATATTCTTCTTGAAGTCTGAGGCTATTTCGCCTGTTTCATACATCTTGCTCACCAGACGGTAGAGTTTTGTCAGGACTGGCTCTCCCACCGCCGTCAGTAGTTCCAATGGAATATTGTCTACTCCGGGGGCCTTGTTTCGACTTAGGTCTTTCAGTGCTCTGTCAAACTCTTCACGCAGTATCGTATCTCCCATTTCATCTTCATCTACATCCTCTTCCATTTCCATAATATTGTCCTCAAGTACATCGCCCTTGTATAGACCCTCTATATACTCCTTCCACCTTTCTGCTTTCCCTTCTTTGCTTAGAACTGGGTTTCCATCTGAGCTCTTGATATTCATACAAGTCGTTCTCTTATCTCCAAAGGTCTCTTTAATTTTCCTGTAGGCGGTATCTATCTTACCCCTAGTGCGATAGGCCTCCACATCCTTACATTTGTCCTCTAGCCATCCCTGCTTAGCCATTTTGCACTTCCTGTCGATCTCATTTTTCTGACGTTTGTAATCCTTTTTGCCTGTTTCACTTACTGCATTTTTATATTTTCTCCTTTCATCAATTAAATTCAATATTTCTTCTGTTACCCGAGGATTTCTACTAGCCCTCGTCTTTTTACCTACTTGATCCTCTGCTGCCTTCACTACTTCATCCCTCAAAGCTACCCATTCTTCTTCTACTGTATTTAGTTCCCCCATTCCTGTCAATTGCTCCCTTATGCTCTCCCTGAATCTCTGTACAACCTCTGGTTCTTTTAGTTTATCCAGGTCCCATCTCCTTAAATTCCCACCTTTTTGCAGTTTCTTCAGTTTTAATCTACAGTTATAACCAATAGATTGTGGTCAGAGTCCACATCTGCCCCTGGAAATGTCTTACAATTTAAAACCTGGTTCCTAAATCTCTGTCTTACCATTATATAATCTATCTGATACCTTTTAGTATCTCCAGGGTTCTTCCATGTATACAACCTTCTTTCATGATTCTTAAACCAAGTGTTAGTTATGATTATGTTGTGCTCTGTGCAAAATTCTACCAGGCGGCTTCCTCTTTCATTTCTGTCCCCCAATCCATATTCACCTACTATGTTTCCTTCTCTCCCTTTTCCTACACTCGAATTCCAGTCACCCACGACTATTAAATTTTCGTCTCCCTTCACAATCTGAATAATTTCTTTTATTTCATCATACATTTCTTCAATTTCTTCGTCATCTGCAGAGCTAGTTGGCATATAAACTTGTACTACTGTAGTAGGTGTGGGCTTCGTATCTATCTTGGCCACAATAATGCGTTCACTATGCTGTTTGTAGTAGCTTACCCGCATTCCTATTTTCCTATTCATTATTAAACCTACTCCTGCATTACCCCCATTTGATTTTGTGTTTATAACCCTGTAGTCACCTGACCAGAAGTCTTGTTCCTCCTGCCACCGAACTTCACTAATTCCCACTATATCTAACTTCAACCTATCCATTTCCCTTTTTAAATTTTCTAACCTACCTGCCCGATTAAGGGATCTGACATTCCACGCTCCGATCTGTAGAACGCCAGTTTTCTTTCTCCTGATAACGACATCCTCTTGAGTAGTCCCCGCCCGGAGATCCGAATGGGGGACTATTTTACCTCCGGAATATTTTACCCAAGAGGACGCCATCATCATGTAATCATACAGTAAAGCTGCATGCCCTCGGGAAAAATGACGGCTGTAGTTTCCCCTTGCTTTCAGCCGTTCGCAGTACCAGCACAGCAAGGCCGTTTTGGTTATTGTTACAAGGCCAGATCAGTCAATCATCCAGACTGTTGCCCTTGCAACTACTGAAAAGGCTGCTGCCCCTCTTCAGGAACCACACGTTTGTCTGGCCTCTCAACAGATACCCCTCCGTTGTGGTTGCACCTACGGTACGGCTATCTGTATCGCTGAGGCACGCAAGCCTCCCCACCAACGGCAAGGTCCATGGTTCATGGGGGGGGGGGGGGGGAATTGTATGAGTAGGGTACTTATTTGTGATGAGACTCAAGTTTTCTTTGTACTATTCAGCAGCTGTTTCATCTGAGACAGGGGGTCGGTAAAAGGAGCCAGTTATTAATTTATTCCGGTTGTCGAATATAACCTCTGCCCATACTAAGTCACAGGAACTATCTGCTTCAAAGTCGATTGTGAGCGTACATTATTTTTCCTTTGGTTGTCCCTCTTGTTTCTGTTGTAGTGCAGATAATTACAATTACGGCTTTTCCCCCCAGAACCTAAGATGCTTTCTCTGTGACCTCGTAAATACCAGAGCTTATCAACGTAGAACAACAACGTACGTTACAAGCGTAGCATTCTGTATTACTTCATTTCCTTATTTCTAACATTTTAAAATTGTAAGTCGACCTTAGATGACATGTCAGTCATAGATGTTCTCATCTCTATTTAGTGAACGTGTTTTCAGTTACGTTTTGAACATTGTCCCGCTACACTTTATTAACTAATGTTTTAGAGAGTAAATTAATACGGAGTATGTCAAAAAAATGTGTGTGAAATCTTATGGGACTTAACTGCTAAGGTCATCAGTCCCTAAGCTTACACACTACTTAACCTAAATTATCCTAAGGACAAACACACACACCCATGCCCGAGGGAGGACTCGAACCTCCGCCGGGACCAGCCGCACAGTCCGCAACTGCAGCGCCTAAGACCGCTCGGCTAATCCCGCGCGGCTGGAGTATGTCGTTCTTTTTTTCAAACATACACATACCCATTTATTCTTTCCCTGTTGTCTTTTGGGTATGTAGTTGCAGTAATTAAAGTAGGCACAAATGCAGTGATCAAAAAGAAATGATTAGCGTACATTCGCATTCTCGTTACATCGTTCCTTTCTTGTTGCTCCCATGCCGATGGACTGTTTCTATCGCAATCAGTAAGCGTGAAAGGAAGCTACCGTACAGACACAGGAATCTATATTTATACTTGGCAGAACTAATTACATACTGCCATAATCGTCGGTATTGCTTTCGTTTCCCAAACGTTATGAATATTTCGATTTCGGAAAAGAAGCTCTGTATTTGGCCAAGATGTCGAAGAAGAAGGTCCCTTACGTACTGCTTGTATCAAGTAAGATGTGGAGACGGCGGTTTGAAAGCGGACAGAGGTAGTGCGGGGAAGGGCGTCCCTACCTGCGGGATCGCTACTCAAGCTACCTGGCGAAGGGGCAAGTGTGGCAAATGTCCGGCGTGGCAAATGTCCAGCATTCCAGGGAACAGCAGTGTTTTCTGCTCCATTGCTGGTCACGACTACGGTAATTGCGAGCTATGGCAGAAAACTAGCTCAGACACTTCCTCTAAGTGCTGCGGGGCGACAGATGTATTCTTAGCAGACTCGGCCACTCGGGGTTAGAGGGAATAAGACAAGGCTTCACAACATACGTGCTCGCGGAGCAAGCTGTGAGCAGTAAGGCGCGAGCACGGAGCAGCGCGAGCACGCTACTCCCCACTACCGGACCAGAGCGGAGAGTGGGGAAAGTCACGTGGGGCACACAACAGCTGCCGCCAGTCAATGTAAATCCGCGGCCACCTGTAAGGATATCACTCACGAATTATTACTGCGACAAATGAAACAAATAAAGGAGAATGTACACGTGCCACATAATTTTATTAGCTTAGTGTATGCCTCTACATTCGTATTAATTTGTGAACTGTTACACAATAAAAGGTGTCACTGAAGTGTGGGATTCTCGGTTATCTTGCACTTTTTGCCCTTTACAATTGCGTCTATGTTCGGAGCAATTGTTCTTGTGCATTGTAGGCGCAGCGTGCAGTTTAAATTTCGATCAGACAATGCGTTTCTCAGGCGCGTCTTGTTACATTTCATTGCAGAGAACAGTTGTTCACAAACATACGTGGAACCGAACATTGATATTATTGTAGCCGCCAGTTTGTGCAAACGAGGAAATCTATCCTGAGGGAAGTGTCTGTAGAATTCCAAAATGTTTTTCTTGTTCTGAAATTTGTCTCTGTATTCTCTGTCACACTGCAGGTCAATAATTTCTAGTTGCAGCTCAGGACGAATCTCTTCAATATTCGCTGAATATGGAGAGGAGAATAGATCAAAATCACTGTCTAGTGCTGTCAGATCTTGAAAGCGTTGATCAAATTCTTCCTTAAGGGCAACTAAACTATGTGAATAACGTTCACAGTCTTTGTGAACATCTTGCATGGATGATAATTTAGGAAAATGAGCTAGATTTCCTGTTTCCAGCTGACTCACCCAAAGTGTCAATTTCATTTTAAAAGCTCGTGTTCGATCTATGAAATGAGTAATTAGCAGATCTTTACCTTGTAGTGAAATGTTCAAAGCATTCAGATGGCCAGTTAAATCTGCTAAGAACGCGAGATCACATTTCCATGAAGGCTCTTTCAATTCAGGAACACTCATGTTATTTATTTCCATGAACATACACTCCTGGAAATGGAAAAAAGAACACATTGACACCGGTGTGTCAGACCCACCATACTTGCTCCGGACACTGCGAGAGGGCTGTACAAGCAATGATCACACGCACGGCACAGCGGACACACCAGGAACCGCGGTGTTGGCCGTCGAATGGCGCTAGCTGCGCAGCATTTGTGCACCGCCGCCGTCAGTGTCAGCCAGTTTGCCGTGGCTTACGGAGCTCCATCGCAGTCTTTAACACTGGTAGCATGCCGCGACAGCGTGGACGTGAACCGTATGTGCAGTTGACGGACTTTGAGCGAGGGCGTATAGTGGGCATGCGGGAGGCCGGGTGGACGTACCGCCGAATTGCTCAACACGTGGGGCGTGAGGTCTCCACAGTACATCGATGTTGTCGCCAGTGGTCGGCGGAAGGTGCACGTGCCCGTCGACCTGGGACCGGACCGCAGCGACGCACGGATGCACACCAAGACCGTAGGATCCTACGCAGTGCCGTAGGGGACCGCACTGCCACTTCCCAGCAAATTAGGGACACTGTTGCTCCTGGGGTATCGGCGAGGACCATTCGCAACCGTCTCCATGAAGCTGGGCTACGGTCCCGCACACCGTTAGGCCGTCTTCCGCTCACGCCCCAACATCGTGCAGCCCGCCTCCAGTGGTGTCGCGACAGGCGTGAATGGAGGGACGAATGGAGACGTGTCGTCTTCAGCGATGAGAGTCGCTTCTGCCTTGGTGCCAATGATGGTCGTATGGGTGTTTGACGCCGTGCAGGTGAGCGCCACAATCAGGACTGCATACGACCGAGGCACACAGGGCCAACACCCGGCATCATGGTGTGGGGAGCGATCTCCTACACTGGCCGTACACCACTGGTGATCGTCGAGGGGACACTGAATAGTGCACGGTACATCCAAACCGTCATCGAACCCATCGTTCTACCATTCCTAGACCGGCAAGGGAACTTGCTGTTCCAACAGGACAATGCACGTCCGCATGTATCCCGTGCCACCCAACGTGCTCTAGAAGGTGTAAGTCAACTACCCTGGCCAGCAAGATCTCCGGATCTGTCACCCATTGAGCATGTTTGGGACTGGATGAAGCGTCGTCTCACGCGGTCTGCACGTCCAGCACGAACGCTGGTCCAACTGAGGCGCCAGGTGGAAATGGCATGGCAAGCCGTTCCACAGGACTACATCCAGCATCTCTACGATCGTCTCCATCGGAGAATAGCAGCCTGCATTGCTGCGAAAGGTGGATATACACTGTACTAGTGCCGACATTGTGCATGCTCTGTTGCCTGTGTCTATGTGCCTGTGGTTCTGTCAGTGTGATCATGTGATGTATCTGACCCCAGGAATGTGTCAATAAAGTTTCCCCTTCCTGGGACAATGAATTCACGGTGTTCTTATTTCAATTTCCAGGAGTGTATTTATCTCATCTAATAGGCAAAAAAATCGATTTAATAATTCGCTACGACTAAGCCAGCGGACCTCGCTGTAATAAGGCAGGCTACCATACTGGCTTTCTACATACTCAAGAAAGCTTTTAAATTGCCTGTGTTGTAGCCCATGCTTCCTTATATAATTGGTTGTACGAACAACACTCATCACATTTTTTAGAGTGATACTCTTTGCACGTAAGTTTTTCTGGTGGATCACACAGTGAACGCCCCTTATTTCATTCGGCACAGTCAGTTTTTGCATTTTCTCCTTCAGCAGCGCAACGAAACCTGATTTTTTCCCTGTCATCGCTGGTGCACCGTCTATAGACACTGAAACTGAAGAATTCCACGACAATCCTATATTTTCAACACTTTCTTCAACACTACTTAAAATATCACCTCCGGTTGTAGTGTTCTTCATGGCTACTACATCGAGGAGCTCCTCCCTCACCTGAAGATCTCTGTTAACGCCTCTAATAAATATGGCAAGCTGCGCTGTTCCAGTGATATCAACACTTTCGTCCAGAGCTAGAGAATACGCCATAAAATCTTTACAGATATTTGCAAGCTGGCTCTGGACGTCGTCTACCATGTCCTGCATGCGACGCATAATGGTCATGTTAAATAATGGCACAATCCGAAACTGTTCAACTTGAGATGGACACAAATGTTCCGCTGCAACTACCAAACATTCTTTTATTAAATCGCCATCAGTGAAGGGGCGCAGGGATTTTGCTAAAAGCAAAGCAATTTTGTAACTCACTCTGAGAGCTGCCTCAGTTGATTTTTCTTAGTCGTCCAGATCTTCTTCGGATAGCTTCCTTTTAAGTTTAATAACTTCCTGTGCACGATCTGGTCCATCACATTTTCCACTTCCGTAGTCTTTCGCGTGGTACGACCTATAATGTCGCTGCAAAATAAATTTCCTAAAAGAATTCAGCGTTTTGTGACATACTAAACATTTTGCAACACCATCTTTTTCTGTAAACAGATACAATTCCTCCCATTGGGGGTTGAACTGCGAAAGCATGGTTGGGATTACACAACGGCGACTTGACATGATTCTTAACCAGCGAAGTGACTGTTAGATCTGATCGTACTACTTTAAACGTTACACAGTCGGCGCGAATTCAATAGGCACACTGCGGCCCTATTCAAACGTGCGCGCGCATTTCCCCTCCCTCCCTAATCCGCGACCATGCACCTGCTTGCGAGCACGTGCCTAAGCAGACGCGAGTACTCGCGCTCAAAACCGGCCAGTTGTTAAGCCCTTTTTTATTTTTTTTAATATTTCATATTATTCGTTTTCGTTCGTTGCATCTGATCGGGGCGGACGTCGTAAGAGACCCGTTTTAAGTTCGTTGTTCATCTAGTAACTCAGTTTTTTTATTACATAGGGCAGATAACCCTCTGACCGAACACGCTGAGCTACCGTGCCGGCTATCCCTGGAATAAGAGGCCACGTCTCCGGCACCACGTAAGGGGAGCCTCGTGGAAGGGGCAAGCGTTCTGTGGCGAGGCCGTGCACATCATTGAGAAATCGTGTGCAAGAGGGGTGAGAAGGGAGGGGGTGCGACTTGACGCGACTGATGGTGTGCCGAGGCCCACGAGAAAGACAGGCCGCGGCGCGTACGTAACGAATGTATGCCTAACTCTATCGCTCAGCTCACCAAACAAAATGCGTTTCTAAACATGTAAACTCGCAACAGGATGTGTACGTACTAACGAGAATTGCATCTTATACTGGACACTGCCATTATGAGGGCTAATTGATTAACAGTGCTACGACAAACTTTCACAACTATAGAAAACTACACATAATTTAAGCTATTTATGAGGTATTCAAGGGATCCTTGAAACAAGAAATAAAATTAACAGACTTCGTAGCCATAATACGTGACAAAACTTCTGTAAACAAGTGCCAGCAGTTCTGCGCTATGTCTTGAAGGCAATGTGAGTGAAATATTCGTTGGTCTTACGGACGTCAGTGTAGAGAGAACAGCTAATGGTCCATTTGTTCATGTTCAATGCTGAGCTGATGTATTTTCCATGGCAGAGAAGTTGGTTGGCCAGACGTATGATGGAGCATCAGTAATGGATGGTCATGTCAGTGACTTGCAGAATAAGATTTTGTCGAGATATCCGATTGCTCTCATTATTCACCGCAATAATATGTCAAAGACAGTTGTGATCACATGCCCCAACTAGGTGAAAAATCTCATCCAGATTGGTCCACACAGTTGGAGAACACAGAGTAGAACTTGTAAGTAGGCTGTTTAGGTTTTCTTATTGGTAACGCCACGTAGCGCTCTGTATGAAAAATGACTGCCTGTGCTGTGTGCAGTCTGTGGCTAGTTTGCATTGTTGTCTGCCATTGTAGCGTTGGGCAGTTGGCTGTTAACAGCGTGTAGCGTCGTGCAGTTGGAGGTGAGCCGCCAGCAGTGGTGGATGTGGGGAGAGAAATGGCGGAGTTTTGAAATTTGTAAGACTGGATGTCATGAACTGCTATATATATTATGACTATTAAGGTAAATACATTGTTTGTTCTCTATTAAAATGTTTCATTTGCTAACTATGCCTCTCAGTAGTTAGTGTCTTCCGTAGTTTGAATCTTTTATTTAGCTGGCAGTAGTGGCGCTCGCTGTTTTGCAGTAGTGCGAGTAATGAAGATTTTTGTGAGGTAAGTGATTTGTGAAAGGTATAGGTTAATGTTAGACAGGGCCATTCTTTTGTAGGGATTTTTGAAAGTCAGATTGCGTTGCGCTAAAAATATTGTGTGTTAGTTTAAGCACAGTCATGTATAATTTTTATAAGGGGACGTTTCATATGTCGACCCTTAGCCGATGATACCTCACAACGCAGCCATCTGTTGTGACTGTGCAGGTGCATAATCACCATTGAAGAGTCTTGCGGATAATATAGCAAGTCCATAACCACCACTTGTGAACTCACAAAGTTTCTGGAATTGTCCTTAGAACCAGCAATGCTGTTATCCAGTCCCTTGCTGAATTAGTAACACACGTGCAAACACTAACAGTCTCTACTTCTCACATACTGTCCATATACTATGACCAACAGAAACGTGTGCAGTGAAATGTAACTGACAAGTTACTTAATTTGGTGAACTGGTGTCAATTACAATTTTATAACATGAGAATACAATTACAAAGGTACAAAATACATCATTAAAGAACATAACAATACAGATAACATTTGTAGTAAAACAGGCTTTACAAAAAAATAGAAATAGACATATACATCAGTGTTACAGGAATTATGACATAAGTAAATATATGAAAGGTCAGAATAACTTTTGAAACTCAACTTCACACATGAGCATTAAAACAAAACAGAATAAATAATGTCTAAATATCTTTACAAAGAAAATAACGTAATATTTGAAAAATTCTACTACATAAATCTTATTAGCTAAACACTTAACGACAGGAAAAAGACAAATACACAAGGGAACACAAACACATAGCAGAATAACACAAGAGGAAAGGGCAGGGTTTGTTTTCAGTGTAACATTTGGTACTGCAGTCCAACCTAAGACTTCACTCCATAGATCTTTCGTCTTATTTCAACATTTGTTTCCACCAAAAAAGTCCTATCCAAGCATGCTTTCTGTATTTATATGTTCACATATTTCTTACCTCATTATTTATTTTCCATTATCTTACCTCATCATTTATTTCCAAGAAAATCCTACGTAAACCTGTTGTCCCTAAACCTTACTTTCTTGCTCATATCCTCTTTCAAAATACTTTTTTGGCCAAACCATTTTGTTATAGCTTCTCAATGCATTTCTTCCAATTCATCACAACTCGTTCTCTCATATAGCCTACCCCATCTTAAGCTAACTTAAATCTACTGAGCTCAGATGCTAAACTAAGGAACAAGGCAATGCAGCAGCACAAAACAATTAACACAAACAGCAATGACAAAAAAAAAATGGAAAATTGCAAAGCAAGCTACAGTAAATCTAAATTACCAAGCAATGCAACATTACAACTGATATGAGCCAATGTGCAGCAACAAGAAAAATAAATCAGTAGTAAAACTAGCTTAACAGAGTAATACAAAGTGAAATTTAGTAGCACTATGCTGGCAAACAGCAGCAGCAAATGCAATAACTTGTATCTGAACATGGCTTAGCTCAAGCAGAAAAAATATTACACTAAAGACAACAATGCAGACAAGGGAAATGTCTATGTAATTAAAGTGGTGCACCACAAGAAGTTATTCTACCAAAAAAATTACCAAGTAGTTGAAAAGAAAATTCTGTATACAATTCCTGTGAAGGGAAATGTCTTTTTATGCTCCTTTGTTTTTTTGAATAGATCATAAAATTATTTACTGGATCTGTAGGCATAAAATATTTATATTAGTACATCTATTAAATTTTATTTTAACCAATGCTGCAGTGCAGCTAGAAACTAGATATTAAACAAAATGAGTAAATAAATACATAAAGCAAGCCATATGGCATTTCTCTCAACTAGCAAGACAATAGTCATGAAATGTTTCTCATCATTTCATTAGGCATTTTAGTAAATATCATAAATTAAGTGCTCCACAGAGTAATCATATGTTTTCAAGTTTGAGCGTGTCGTATTTGCGATGCTTTCGAGAATGAAATGTCAATAGTGAGGATAATGGCTTCTTTTTTTTTCTACCTGTGCCTCTGAAAGGCACACACTAATGGCTTTTTTCCAGGCAGGTGGTACAGCTGGGCATCCACGACACATTACATGACGGTCACTTAACTTTCTAAAGGAAATATTTACGACAGCAGTTTCCGCTACAGTGACAGTCTCATATAAAAATTTCACAGGTCGAGAATTTGCGTTACAAATGTGTAGAAACAAAATCCTGTAAATATAACAGTGTCCAAAAATTTTTCGCTGGCATTGTGATACATTCACGCATTTACACACACTTCATAACTCTTAAAGTACGATTCTTGGTTTCCAACATCCTTTTTCACAAGTCAGAGTCCCTAACCACTGCTCATTATCCCTTACCTTATTACACATATACATATTCGTCGACACTTCTTCAATATTTCATCATAATAAATACGCAGCATAATCAAATTCCTCATATAGTATCAGCTTATTGATCATAAACATACCTCAACAGCAAAATACACATGGTCGTCGTAATAATAACATCATAACACCTCAGTCAAATCACAAAATCGTCCTAGCTTCCTCCAATAATATCAAAACCTAAAGAAAATTCTCTGCTCATTTCAATAGTGTCATCTACCTCAAACATACTTTACGATCATGATCCCATACCAAATACATAATTCAAAGCTCTCATAGTATTACAATGGTTCCAAAAAAATATGAACAGTTCACAAAGTACAGACAAAATACAATTTCATAAGTGTGACGTTACCCAACTGTGTAATTGCGTAAACATGTGTCACTGATGTAGTAAAAAAAATGTTTATCTCTCAGTTAAATGATCAGATAGCTGTGTAATTGTGTGTTAGAGAAATATGGTACCGATGTGTAAAGTTGTATAAGCAAATACCATATTAGCTAGGGCTCCTTGTACTTCCCAAACACATGGTACACAAAGTAAGCGTGTACCCCCTGAGAAAGCAGTGTGTTAGCGCCGCCGAGTAATGAATTAACTAATGTTAAAAGTAGTAATTTGGTAATTGTGCATAGGGAAATGGAGTGGGCTGCAAATAATGGTGTAGGCAGTGAAACAGGTAGTGAACAGGGAAGCATTATCGATCGATCGGTCAGCAACAGCTCGCCTCAGGAATCGGGAATGACAGAACACAGTATTGCAAATACTGTAGACTCAGGTTTTGGGTTCTCACCGTTTTCTCAAATGAGTCAAGACACATTTTCCGCTTGTCAAAATGTGAATGTTGCCGGTGCAAATGCACTGCCAAAAAGCATGGAGAAACACAATCCAGACACTAATACATTATTATTGCAATTAATGCAACAAATGGAACAAAATCAGAGACAAACACAGCAAAAGCTTCAAAAGTTAGACACAATGGAACAACACCAGAGACAAACACAGCAACAGTTAGACACAATAGAACAAAATCTTCAAAAGTTAGATACAATAGAACAAAATCTTCGGAAGTTAGCCACCACACTTGAACAAACACGTGAAGATTTAACTACTGAGTTACATAACATTGAATCGAAATGCCTAAAAGTCTGTAATGACGTAAAAACACAAATTTGTGAGCATTTCCAACCTATTTTTTCGCGTCATGAAAATGCATTACAGAATCACGAAGCAGCCATAAAAGAACTGCAAATTATTGTTCATGAAAATCATGAGACCTTGCAAGCCAAAATTGACTCAGTTGCACCTACCGATTCAGTTACGCAACTTGCAAAAACTCAGGAAAACTTAAGGGACACAGTAGATACGATTTCAACACAAATGGACACTCTGAAACTTGGTTCAGAAAAACACACAGAGGAAATAATTTCACTATCGGATAAAGTAGCCGAACTTTCAGATCAGTTCACTAACTTATCTACAAAGGTAGATGATGATCTGAATGACACAAGACCTGTAGCCTTCACGGACACTAAAGAGTATGAACAAATTAGAAAATTCAAGCAAAATTAAAATCAAATCAATACACAGTACAAAAGAGAAATTCGGGAAGTACAAGATCAGTTGGCACAAGTAATACAAGAATTACATATTTCAGAGGACACTCACGCTCCAACACGGGAAGAGGGACATAGAAATATGGAACAACCACAAAATAATAACACAGGACATTTCGGAAATTATGAAAGAAATTGGCAAGGTGCACCGAATTTTGAAATGGAACCGCCGAAACGACGTAACAATGACCGATATGAGACTCGCCGACATGATAATTTTGACTATAAGCTGTTTATTACTACATGTAAATTCAAAACATTTAAGAATTCCAGCAACGACATTCATCCACAAGCGTGGCTCCATCAATTCTCTCATTGTTTTCCTCCCAACTGGTCATTAGAGCACAGATTAGAATTTATGTGTGGCTATTTAGAGAATGAACCAGCTGTAAGAATGCGATCGGTCATTCACGATTGCCACAGTGAAGGAGAATTTTATCGTGCCTTCCTCTCAGCATATTGGTCTCATGCTACACAAGACTGAGTAAAACATAGCATCATAATGATGAAACATTTCGAACAATCTGAATTCTCCAGTCTTGTGAAATATTTTGAAGACATGTTGCACAAGAATCAGTACCTGTCAAACCCATACAGCCCCTCAGAACTCATCCGCATTTGCTTAATCAAATTACCTGAACATTTACGACATATTATTTTGGCAGGACGTTGCAAAGACGACATTGAAGCTTTTCAGGGACTCTTACAAGAATTAGAAATTGACACTGACAATCGCGGGACGCGAAAACAGGAGCACAACAATTACAGATCACATCTCTCACAATTCCGTGATGACAGAAATAATACATGACAAGGCTATTCTTACAACGTGAATCGTGACCAAAACAGACACCACCCATATGACAACCGTTGGCACAGTAGTAATAGTTACAGAGAAAGGTTGCATTTCCGTAGTAATGAATCTGACAGAGACAATCATAGAAACAGACAATATTGCAACCAGAACTATTATTATCACGGGGGACAGAACAACTTCAGATGCAACGGTCCACCATGCAATGATAATTCAGGGAGAAATTCTCCACCACTTAACCGACAAGAAAGAAACTACAGGAACTACCGACATGACGGCAGACGATATAATCATAACGACAGACCTGAATTTCATCAGAACTGGCGAGTTTCAAACAGGGCAGGGCCCTCTCGACAAGGTGAATTTGTAGCAGTTAGACCTCCAAATCCCAATAACGACGCGCGCCAACAAAGAAACAGGCAATGACTCGCAGCGCAGGCAGCCACGTGCGCCGGCTCGGCTTGAGGAAAATAACATAGACGCTAACCTTGAGAAAAATTCCAGTATTCCTTACCGACGTATACCGCATGATAATTGTGTTCAAGTTGAAAGGGTAAAAGACTGCACCACATTTCACATGTAAAACCGTTTATTGAGAGACAATCTGCTTTTTAACTTTGTCTTTGCATGAAATTTTTCACTTCACGTTACTAGTACTCTTTGTCACACTTAGAAACTGTTAACATGTAACTATGTTTTAAAATAAACTATCCAGTCTATAACCTAGGGAACATATTTAGACAGTAATTACGAATCCATTGTTATAGTGAACAGACGGCACAGTGTTATTGTGTGTGTACATTCTTGCTTGTTAGTGGCATGATTACGTAACGAATATACAGTTTACATACTGAGAACATATACTGCTAAAGAGATTTTAATGCAACATTTTGGTACTTGAAAATATACTCTTTATTTGAAGTACATTCTGTGAGATTAAAGATTACTTAGCATTTGGTTTCTTTCATAGCTACACGATTTTATCATGACGCTACTAATGAGTGACAATTTACAATGTTGCTTTTGCAGTGTTTCTGTTTTATATCTGCACAGTTTTTCTGTATTATTCTGGAAAGTAAAACATGTTTTAGTAGTAACTTTTGTGGTATAGCTACAATGAGACAGCCTTTTCCGTAGCACAACAATACGTTACGTTATAGTACTTCCTTGATCACGGTAAGGTATATAATAACTACGATATCTATACGCAAGGCATTTCACTTTCGTTTATGATGAGGTAAGTACATTGACTTCAGCAGAACTTTGCTTACAGAGGACGATAACTACGACACTTCCCCAGAGATTATCTTACAACAAGATGCACAGTTTAGCGCTACAGTACACGTATTTGAGTGATTAATTTTTGTACTTAAAACGTTTATTTTTAAAGATTTTTGAATTACAAAGAAAATTTTCTGTGATATATTTCATTTCATTGCTGTAATCCGTAACACCTGAGGGTATAATTACATTAATCCTCAGTGGGGTACACGCTTACTTTGTGTACCATGTGTGTGGCAAGCACAAGGAGCCCTAGCTAATATGGTATTTGCTTATACAACTTTACACATCGGTACCATATTTCTCTGACACAGATTTACACAGCTATCTGATCATTTAACTGAGAGAGACAAACTTTTTACTATGGTAGTGACAGATGTTTACGTAATTACACCGTTGGATAACTTCACACTTACAAAATTGTATTTTGTCTGTACTTTGTGAACTGTTCATATTTTTTCGGACCCATTGTCATATTATGAGAGCTTTAATGATATATTTGGTATGGGATCACGATTTTAAAAGTATGTTTGAGGCAGATGACACTTTTGACATGAGCAGAGAATTTTTTTTAGGTTTTGAAATTATTGGAGGAACCTACGACGATTTTGAGAGTTGACTGAGGTGTTATAATGTTATTATTACGATGACTATTATGATGTTGCGGTATGTTTATGATCAATAAGCTGATGCCATATGAGTTATTTGATTATGCTACATATTTATTATGATGAAATATTGAAGAAGTGTAGACGAATACATATATGAACAATGAGTAGAGCTTGGGGACTCTAACTTGTGAAAAAGGATGTTGGAAACCAAGAATCGTACTTTAAGAGTAATGAAGTGTGTGTCAATGTGTGACTGTATCACAATGGCGACCAAAACTTTTGAACACTGTTATATTCATAGGATTTTGTTTCTACACATTTGCAATGCAAATTCTCGACCTGTGAAATTTTTTATATGAGACTGTCACTGTAATGCAACCTGGTGTCGTAAATATTTCAGTAAGAAAGTTAAGTGACCAACTTCACGTAATGAGTCGTGGGCACCTGAAAAAAAGCCATTAGTGTGTGCCTTTCAGAGGCACAGGTGAAAAAAAAAAGAAGCCATTATCCTCGCTATTGACATTCCTTTGTCGAAAGCTCAAACTTGAAAACATATGATTACACTGTGGAGCTCTTAATTTATGATATTTACTAAAATGCCTAATGAAACAATGAGAAACATTTCACGGCTATTGTTTTGCTAGTTAAGAGAAATGCCATATGGCTTGCTTTATGTATTTATTTACTCATTTTGTTTAATATCTAGTTTCTAGCTGCACTGCAGCATCGGTTAAAATTAAGTATTATAGATGTACTAATATAAATATTTTATGCCTACAGATCCAGTAAAAAATAACTTTATGATGGATGTACTCGAAAAAAAAAATGAGGGAGCACAAATAGACATTTCCACTTCACAGGAATTGCATACATAAATTATGTCAGTGACTTGGTAACTTGTCTGCTAGAGCAAGTTACAGTGGTGCATCACTCTAGTGTTAAAATGTGACATAGGTATTAAACATGGCCGTTTTTACTGTAATATTTTTTCTGCTTGAGCTTTCTCATGTTTAGATATAAGTTATTGCATATGCTGCTGCTGTTTGCCAGGCATAGTGTTACTGAATTTGACTTTGTGTTACTCTGCTAAGCCAGTTAATTACTGATTTATTTTTCTTGTTTGCTGCTCATTGCCTTATATTAGTTGTAATATTGTTGCTTACTTTGCCAATTTGTATTTTTTTGTCCTTGCTGTTTGTGTTAATTTGTTATGTGCTGCTGCATTGCCTCGTCCCTTGGTATATATATCTCAGCTCAGTAGATTTAAGTTAGCTTAAGAGGGGGTAGACTATATAAGAAACTAATTATGATGAACTGAAATAAATGCATTGAGAAGCTATAAGAAAATGGTTTGGCCAAAAAAAGTATTTTGAAAGAGGATATGAGCAAAAAAGTAGGGTTTAGGGACAACAGGTTTAGGTAGGATTTTCTTGGAAATAAATAATAGGTAAGATAATGGAAAATAAATAATGAGGTAAGAAATATGCGAACATATAAATACAGAAAGCATGCTTGGATAGGATTTTTTTGGTGGAAACAAATGTTGAAATAAGACGAAAGATCTATGGAATGAAGTTTTAGGTAGGACTGCAGTACCAAATGTCACACTGAAAACAAACCCTGTCCTGTATTTTTGTGTTATTACGCTACGTATATTTGTGTTTTTCCTGTCTTTATGTGTTTAGCTAATATGATTTATGTTGTAGATTTTTTCTAATACTCAGCTACATGAACTATGATGAGGCATACTGTTATCCTCAAATATAATTTGCATTAATAATATGTTATTTACTTTGTAAAGATGTTAGACATTATTAATTCTGTTCTGTTTTAATGCTCATGTGTGAAGTTGATGTTTCAATAATTATTCTGATCTTTTATTTATTTACTTATGTCATAATTCTTGTAACACTGATGTATATGTTTATTTCTATTCTTTTGTAAACCCTGTTTTACTACAAATGTTATCTGTACTATTATATTCTTTAATGATGTATTTTGTACCTTTGTTATTGTATTCTTATGTTATAAAATTGTAATTGACACCAGTTCATCAAATTAAGTAACTTGTCAGTTACATTTCACTGCACACGTTTCTGTTGGTCATAGTATATGGACAATATGTGAGAAGTAGGGACTGTTAGTGTTTGCACATGTGTTAATAATTCAGCAAGGGACTGGATAACAGCATTGCTGGTTCTAAGGACAATTCCAAAAACTTTGTGAGTGCACAAGTGGTGGTTATGGACTTGCTATATTATCCGCAAGACTCTTCAATGGTGATTGTGCACCTGCACAGTCACAACAGATGGCTGCTGGCCATCTCTACAAGGACTACAGTGGGTCTGCATCTTTGATGTCCCACCAATACCATTATTTCTACAAGGACTACAGTGGGTCTACACCTTTGCTGACTCACCAGTACCTTTATTTCTACAAGGACTGCAGTGGGTCTGCACCTCTGGTGGCCCACCAATACCACAAGCTCTACCAGGACTGCAGTGGGTCTGCACCTCTGATGGCCCACCAGTACTGTAATCTCTACCAGGACTACAGTAGGTCTACTCTGTGATGACCTACCTACCAATATTCTTCAAACCTTCGAATGACTCTGCTGTGGGTTTGCTCTGTTGTGGCCTATTACCTGTCTGCATGTCAAGAGTCAGCATTGTCTTTCCGTTGGAAGGGCAACACTACTTCTTCAAGACTGCATCGAAATCCACTACTTCCGTGTGCATTTTCTTTTACTGCTCAGACTTTGAGAAAAACACTGCAATTTTACTGTGATGATCAGGACTGTCTTTATGGACTGTGAGAAGATTTTAGCTTTTGACCAACATTGTATCAATAAGTGTGTGCATTTGATGTCTTTGTTATTGTAATTATGAAAAATTTTATCAAATCTGTATTGGCCAGTGCCCAAAACAATTTGTAAAATTTTTTGTGGGGAGCATGGGGGCTATGTAAGTAGGCTGTTTGGGTTTTCTTATTGGTAACGCCACGTAGCGCTCTGTATGAAAAATGACTGCCTGAGCTGTGTGCAGTCTGTGGCTAGTTTGCATTGTTGTCTGCCATTGTAGCGTTGGGCAGTTGGCTGTTAACAGCGCGTAGCGTCGCGCAGTTGGAGGTGAGCCGCCAGCAGTGGTGGATGTGGGGAGAGAAATGGCGGAGTTTCGAAATTTGTAAGACTGGACGTCATGAACTGCTATGTATATTATGATTTTGCAACACTATTAAGGTAAATACATTGTTTGCTCTCTATTAAAAAATCTTTCATTTGCTAACTATGCCTATCAGTAGTTAGTGCCTTCCGTAGTTTGAATCTTTTATTTAGCTGGCAGTAGTGGCGCTCGCTGTATTGCAGTAGTTCGAGTAACGAAGATTTTTGTGAGGTAAGTGATTTGTGAAAGGTATAGGTTAATGTTAGTCAGGGCCATTCTTTTGTAGGGATTTTTGAAAGCCAGATTGCGTTGCGCTAAAAATATTGTGTGTTAGTTTAAGCACAGTCATGTATAATTTTTGTAAGGGGACGTTTCAAACTGTTACAAATCTTTGACAGTAATAATTGAGACATCGTTGCAGTGCTGAAGTCTCAGGGTTTTTTGGCTTTTCTGAATAATTTTCAGTCAGTTTTCTTGCGGGAAATATTTTCTAAGTATTTCAAAAAAATGGTTCAAATGGCTCTGAGCACTATGGGACTTAACATCTATGGTCATCAGCCCCCTAGAACTTAGAACTACTTAAAACTAACTAACCTAGGGACAGCACACAACACCCAGTCATCACGAGGCAGAGAAAATCGAACGCGGGAACCCGGGCGTGGGAAGCGAGAACGTTACCGCACGACCACGAGCTGCGGACTAAGGATTTCAGTTACACCGATGTCTTGTATAACAAACTGCAATTGAAACACTATGATGCCGTGTATTGCAGCAAGAAGATTAAGGAGATTTCAGTACAACTGTAATTTGACAGGGAGCATACTATCGACATTTATTGAAAATCGTCTGTGAGTCAAAACTGTCACTCAGATTGTAAAGAGAGAGTGAAGAGGCTGCATTCACATGAAAAAGATATCAACATTTATCATCGTCTGTAGTGGAAACAGTTGGTCACATTCTGTGTGAGACTGAATAACTTCAAAAAATGAACTCATTGTACGGTACAACTTCACCCGAATTCTCTTTGAAGAATGTTTATGAGGTAGTTTCATTAACGAATGAGCATGGCCTAATTTCATGGTTCAGTAAACTGTATCAATTACCAACTTTGATACTGATAATTCCATGTGCTACATTTCCAGTGGAATGATCTTTCTCTGCTTTTAAATAAATGTATACATCTCTAAGAAGGACTAAGTTGCAGGAAAGACTAAGCGGCTTAAGTCTACCGTCCACAGAGAAGCAAACCCTTATGAATCTGAGGAGCAAGCCCCTGTTTTTAAGTCAACGTCATAAAAAATTCCTGTGCTTGTCCCAGGATAGAAGAATTCAGCTGATGAACAAGTGGGTTTTTGTGGATAAATGTACCTATTGACAATTTTTTCTCAAAATGAATTCTGTAGCTGTATTCTGTTGCAAAACGAGACTGAAAAATGTGTCATTTCTGTGGAGAGTGTAACAAAAATCAATGTTATGATTCGCAACTCGTGTACCATTCTACATTTTCATTACTGGTCCTGAAAGGTCAGAGTGCCCCAGGGAAGTGTGGTAACACCGCTGTTATATTCTGTACATATAAATGATCTGGCGGACAGGTGAGCAGCAATCTGTGGCTGTTTGCTGATGATGCTGTGGTGTACGGAAAGTAGTTGTAATGATTAATGTGTGTAAATTCCTAAGGGACCAAACTGCTGAGGTCATCGGCCCCTAGACTTGCACACTAGTTAAACTAACTTACGCTGAGAACAACACACACACACAGACACACACACACACCCTTGCCTGAGGGAAGAGTCGAATCTCCGGTGGGAGGGGAAGCGCAATCCGTGACATGGCGCCTGAAACCGCGCGGCCACTCCGCGCGCCGGAGTAGCTGTAGTTGAGTGACTGTAGGAGGATACAAGATGACAGACAAAATATCTAGTTGATGTGATGAATGGAAGCTAGCTATAAATGAAGCAAAATGTACGTTAATGCAGATGACTAGGAAAACCCAACCCGCAATGTTCGATTACAGCATCAGTAGTGCGCTTCTTGAAACAGTCACGTCGATTAAATATCGAGGCGTAACATCGCAAACCGATATGAAATGGAACGAACACGTAAGAACGGTAGTAGCGAAAGCAAATGGTCGACTTCGGTTTACTGGGAGAGTTTTAGGAAAGTGTGGTTCGCCTGTAAAGGAGGCCGCGTATAGAACACTAGTGCGACCCATTATCGAGTACTGCTCGGGTGTTTGGATTCACTATCAGGTCAAATTAAAGTAAGACGTCGAACCAGTTCAGAAGCGGGCTGCTAAATTTGTTGCTGGCAGGTT